>NC_092715.1:35391099-35691099 GCF_047496885.1 Scyliorhinus torazame | reverse complement strand
GCAGTGTTCAGCGAATCCCACCCCCACAGTGCGTGAACCGTGCGGCCACCAACGCGTCGCGTGCCCGCTGTCCGCGGCGGTGCCGTCGTGCAGCCTCCTGGACGTAACCAGCACCCGGGCAGTGTCTGTGTCCTGCGCCCCTCCATCCACCCTGATGCGCGCCATCATCCTCCTCCTCCGCATCCTCCTCTTCCCCATCCCCCTCGTTTGCGTTCGCTCCGTTGCCGCCGGGTCCTCCCTCCGACTCCTCCACCAGGGCATCTCCCCTCTGCATGGCAATGTTGTGCAGCGCACAGCAGACCACAACTATGCGAGGGCCCCTCCGGAGCGGTCCAGGCATCTGAATCGCATCTTCAGCAGGCCGAAGCACCGCTCCACCACATCCCTGGTTGCTGCATGGGCCTCGTTGTAAAGGCTCTCCGCGTTGGTCTGAGGCCTCCGTATTGGCGTCATCAGCCATGACCACAACGGATAGCCCTTGTCGCCCAGCAACCAGCCCCTCAGCCGGGGGGGGCATCCATCGAACATTGCGGGGATGGACGACTGTGCCAGAATGTAGGCGTCATGCACACTCCCGGGGTACCTTGCACACACGTGCATGATCTTCATGTGGGGGTCGCACACCATCTGAATGTTCATGGAGTATGCGCCCTTTCTGTTCATGACCACTTCCCTGTTGTCTGCAGGCGGGCGCATGGGGACGTGCACACCATCGATGACACCCTGGACCATCGATATCCCGGCCACCTTGGCGAATCCACGTGCACGTGCTGTGCTCGGTCCTTGGGGAATTTTATGTACCTGTCCGCGATGGCGTACAAGGCGTCGGTGATGGCACTGATGCACTTGTGGACCGATGCCTGTGATATCCCGGAGAGGTCCCCGCTCGGCGCCTGGAAGGAACCGGTCACATAAATGTTTAGGGCCACCGTCACCTTGACAGAGACTGGTATCGCGTGTCCTCCACCCATTCCAAGTGGTGCAAGGTGCGCCACGAGGTGGCATATATGTGCGACCGTCTCCCTGCTGAACCGTAGTCTCCTCCTGCATGTGATGTCCGGTAGGGCCTTGAACGGCATTCTGTCACGGTACACCCTCGGCCTTGCTGGACGCCTGTGGCGCCCTGGCACCACCATCAGTGGATCCCCCTGCTCCTCCTCCTCCTTCTCCTCCTCCTGCTCCCCCCCCAAGCACTTCCTCTGCATTCCACGCCATCAGGGGGTCAATGTTCCCCTCGGCATCCCCCTGTACATTCGGGTCCTGAGCGCCTGCGGCCTGCGCGTCGACGACGGGCCACTCCGCGGCCATCCCCTCTGCTGCACCAGCAACCGCTGCATCTGCAGCCACTGTGGGCCGTCTGACTCTACGCTGCCGGATGGCAAACTCCAGAGCTGCGGCTCCAACCACGGCAGTGAACATCGCTGTCTGGTTGGCACACATGGTGACCTGCAGGAGGGTGGTGGGGGGCAGAGAAACAACATGTTACACGGAGGTTCTTCCACACCTCGCCAGCCGGGCTGCATGGGATCCCTGTGTGCCCCGGTGGCCTGGTCGTGCTGCAGATACACAGCCAGCCTAATACCTGGTCACTGTCAGCGTCCAACGGTCACTTCACACCATACTCCTCACCAGTGTGCCAGTCGCCTGTGCCCATCAGCCACACGACAACCTGCGGCCGTGTCCTCGTCACCGCCCTGCCATATCAGAGCGGCTGACATGTTGCATCCACGGATGGACGATACCATCCACACTCTCCCTCATCCCCCCTCCCACCTGCACATTCTCCCTCATCCCCTCCCACCTGCACACTGTGCCTCATCCTCCCTCCCACCTGCACACTCTCCCTCATCCCCTTCCCACCTGCACACTGTCCGTCATCCCCTTCCCACCTGCACACTGTCCCTCATCCTCCCTCCCACCTGCACACTGTGCCTCATCCTCCCTCCCACCTGCACACTCTCCCTCATCCCCTTCCCACCTGCACACTCTCCCTCATCCCCTTCCCACCTGCACACTCTCCCTCATCCCGCTCCCACCTGCACACTGTCCCTCATCCTCCCTCCCACCTGCACACTGTCCCTCATCCCCCCTCCCACCTGCACACTGTCCCTCATCCCCCCTCCCACCTGCACACTGTCCCTCATCCCCCCTCCAACCTGCACACTCTCCCTCTTCCGTTGGCCGCAGGGGAAGCCGACCCGGTCTCCAGGAGCTGCGGAACAGTCCGCTCACCTCCTCGCTACTCAGCGTCAGCCAGCACGACTGGCTGACGACTTTAAATAGCAGGTGTGAACGGCGACGGCGTGAACTGGGGTCACGCCGTCAGTACTTCAGCCCATCCGGGCCTCAGAATAGCGGGGGTGCCGGAGAATCGCCATTTTGGGTGTCTCGGGCGATTCTCTGGCCTGCGCCGCGCGGAACACGACGGGGCCGTTCTCACCGCTTGGAAGGGGGTCGGACCAGCGTCGCGGGAAAATTTGACGACCCAGGCGATTCTCCCAACCGGCGCAGGAGCGGAGAATCGCGCCCATTCTCTCTGTATCCTTTCATCATTTTAAATCTCTATTCGGTCACCCCTCAGCCTTTTTTTTCCAGAGGAAAGCCTAATGCTTAGTTTTCGTTATTTACAGCCTTGCTAACCTGTGGTACAGCATTTGTGATTGATGTACGTATATTGCGGGATCTCGTAATTCCTCTACTCCATCTGGACTTGCACCTTCCATGTAATATGTGACCAGCCTAAACTTCCGACCAAAATGTCCTACCTCACGTTTATCTGTGTTGTGCATCATTTTCCAATGATTTTCCCAACTTCCAAGTTTACTAATGTCCTGCTGAAATTTGTTGCAGTCCTTCTCAGTATTGACCTTCCCTCCTTCCTCAGTTTGGTGTCATCCACAAATTAGGAAACTATGGGCGGGATTCTCCGACCCCCCCGCCGGGTCAGAGAATCGCCAGGGGGCGGTGTGAAACACGCTCCCGCCGGCTGCCGAAGTCTCCGGCGCCGGAGATTTGGCGGGGGTGGGAATCACGCCGCGCAGGTCAGCGGCCGCTGGCAGCTGCCCCCCCCGGCAATTCTCCGGCCCGCGATGGCCAAGTGGCCGCCCGTTTTTTGCCGGTCCCACTGGTGTGAATTAGCGTGAGTCCTTACCGGCGGGACTTGGCGCGGGCGGCTTCCGGGGTTCTCGGGGAGGCACGGGGGGGATCTGGTCCCGGGACGTGCCCCCACGGTGGCCTGGCCCACGATCGGGGCCCACCGATCCGCAGGCGGGCCTGCGCCGTGGGGGCACTCTATTCTTCCGCACCAGCGGCTGTTCCGGTCCGCCATGGCCGGTGCGGAGACAAAGCCCTCTGTGCATGCGCTGGGATGACACTAGCTGGCGCTCCCGCGGATGTGCCAACTCACACCGGCCGGCGGAGGCCCTTCGGCACCAGTTGACATGGTGCCAAGCCCCTTCCCGGCACGGCGCAAACCACTCCAGGGCCGGCCTAGCCCCTGAAGGTGCGGAGGAGTCCGCACCTTTGGGGCGGCCCGACGCCAGAGTGGTTAACGCCACTCCTCGCTGCTGGGACCCCCCCGCCCCGCCGGGTAGGGGAGAATCCCGCCCTATGCCTTTGATTCCAAAGTCAAAATTGTTCATGTAAGTTGTGAGCATCATTGATTCATGTTGGGGGCAGCACGATAGCATTGTGGATAGCACAATTGCTTCACAGCTCCAGGGTCCCAGGTTCGATTCCCCGCTGGGTCACTGTCTGTGCGGAGTCTACACATCCTCCCCGTGTGTGCGTGGGTTTCCTCCGGGGGCTCCGGTTTCCTCCCACAGTCCAAAGATGTGCGGGTTAGGTGGATTGGCCATGATAAATTGCCCTTAGTGTCCAAAATTGCCCTTAGTGTTGGGTGGGGTTACTGGGTTATGAGGATAGGGTGGAGGTGTTGACCTTGGGTAGGGTGCTCTTTCCAAGAGCCGGTGCAGACTCGATGGGCCTAATGGCCTCCTTCTGCACTGTAAAGTCTATGATCTATGATGTCGAACAGGACTTCACACCTTCTGCCACTCTGTATGACAACCTTTTCCTCCCACTATCTGCTTTCTGCCTCAAAAACAATAATCCATTCTGTCACTTCTCCCCTGACTCCGCATTCTCTGACTTTATTCATTGATCCATGATGGAACACCAAATCGAAGGCCTTTGAAATTCTAAATAAATGACTGCCACTGCATTACTATTGTTTTCTCTCTAGGTCTTACAGACCGATTTGAAGTTCTGTGTCACCTCCATTTGATCGCTATACCCCCATATTTCTTGATTCCCTAAATGCCCAAAAATATATTGATCTTTTCAGCAAAGGAGTACCCGTAGCCCTCTGGGATAGAGAATTCTGAAGATTCACACCCCACTGAGTGAAGAAACTTCCCTCCACCGCAGTGAAAATGGCTGACACTTTATATTGAAATTATAACACCTAGTTCTCGTCTGTCCAATGACCTCTCAACAACCCTGTCACAACCTTTACAAACTTTATGCATTTCAATGAGATCATCTCTCATTCTTCTAAATTCTAGAAAATATCAGCCCATTCTAATTAACCTTTCCTCATAGGGCAATCCTTTCGTGCTAGGAATCGAACGAAACTTTGTGGAATTTGCTACGATAAGAGACCAAAATTCTGCACAGATGTTGGAGCAGGGTCTGCAGATGGAATAAGGGTTGGGTAAAAGGTGTAACAAGTGTTGGGTAAAAGGTAATTGAATGAGCCTCGAACGAGACAGGCACCACGGCTGCTCCAGACCTACCCAGTGCCTCGAAAACCAGATCTGGAAATACTGGATGGGTGTGGGGTCATTGAGTCGGTGGAACTGCAGGTCAGCTCAACTGGGCAACGAAAGGGTAAGCCCAACATGTCAAACTGACTCGACAAACTGATTGTGTTGAAGAGCAAATGGAAGGCTACACGCGCAATCTTGCAATGTCTATGGTCACCTGATTGCCTGAACTAGATCTAATTCGCACCCAGGTTTGTGTCCACCAGGGGTGGAACTGGGGTTAGCACTGCGGCCTCACAGCGCCAGGGATCTGGGTTTGATTCCTGTCTTCGGTCACTGTCTGTGTGGGGTCTGCGCGTTCTCCCCGTGTCGATGTGGGTTTGCTCCGGGTGCTCCGGTTTCCTCCCACAGTCCAAAGATGTGCGGGTTACGTGGATTGGCCATGCTGAACTGCTCCTGAGTGTCCAATGGTTAGGTGGGGTTGTGGGATTACAGGGATAAGCTGAGGGAGTGGGCCTAAGTGGGTGCTCTTTCGGAGGGTGAATGCAGACTCAATGGGCTGAATGGCCTCGTTCTGCACTGTAGGGATTCCATTTTACTCTCTGAGCTTGTGATGGGTTCAGGTACCTAAGGTGCAATATCTCTGTGCCTCATCACCCACGCTCCTCCATGGGCTGAGGCTGATGCTGAGGTCAGTCAGGCCTCACCCTCTTCTTGCCTATACCAAGAATCGAAAAAGTAGAGAGAGAGTGCCTGCATAGGCTGCCCCCAACATGGCACTCAGCATGACCCTTGGCTTTTGATGTCAAGATAGTAAAACATGGGGTGGAGATCGGACGCCAACCCTGCCACCTGCACACGAACTGTGCCGAACTTCCCCTGCCAGCTCGGCAGCATGCTCTTCAAATGGAGTGAGGGGTCAGAGGTCAGCCATGGCCCCCCCAACCTCCCTCCAGTACAGTTGTTGTACATCAACTTGTCCTGCGGAAGGAGAGAAGGTGATTTGAGAGTCATTGGGATGCAGGCGGCATTCGCATGGTGTCAGTCTGCACCATGGCCACTAAGTGCCACATGAAAGATGCACTGCAGCTCATTCACAAGGGATCTTGGGCATCACCCTCTATCATGCAGGGAGAAGGATAAGGCTAACAGAATCATGGCATGAGAGGTAAACGCAATTGCCCACAACACCAATCCCCCCCAATACAATATGCGCTCTCGGTGGCACTGCCAAAGTCCCACAGTCGCCTCGCTAACTGCAGACTACATGGACTGGGGTGATGGTTCTACAGGTGCAATGTATTTGCCATCCTCCCCATTCATGCAGGCTGGAGCTGGTGCTGAGCTCTATTACAGGGGCTATGAGAAACCACCACATCACACTTGAGTCAAGCTTTTTATGCATCGGCAATATAGGTGGTGGCCTTGCCACTGACGTCCATGCCCCCTCTACCAGTCAGTGAGGTGAGTGTGAGCAGTTGAGCGTTCACTTCCCCTGGCGCCGTTCATTCATGCTTTTCCTCGGTGAATGCAGTTGGCACTCACCACCCTGGTGACTGCGTTGCATGCAGGGTTAGTGAGTCATACAAGCCTCCTCCTTCCGTCACCTGGGTAGAGGATGTACATCTTCTCTTCCACTGCATTCAGCTGTACTTCCAGTGATACATCACTGAATCGGCAAGCTGGTGCTCTCTGGAGTCTGCATTCCTAGTCTTGATTTTCGAATGGCACCCGGACACGATGGCAGAGTG
The DNA here is from genome assembly GCF_047496885.1 of Scyliorhinus torazame. NCBI lineage: Eukaryota > Metazoa > Chordata > Chondrichthyes > Carcharhiniformes > Scyliorhinidae > Scyliorhinus > Scyliorhinus torazame. The sequence goes on along the minus strand of NC_092715.1, from coordinate 35,684,582 downwards.
CATGATGTCCTGATCGCCCGCCTCAAACTACATCAGGAAGCACCTAGTTATATAATTAACGTGCCCAGCATTGTGTGATTCAGTGCGATTTTCCACTGGGCTCAATGGCAGAAAACATGTTCACTTCATGCCCAGCTTGGGACTTGGGGCAGATTGGAAAGTCCCAGCCTATGTGTTTGTTAACATCCCAGATGGTGTTACTACTAGACAAGTCAGATCCTGGCCTTTTGTTTAGAGGTGTGGATGAACAGAGTCACAGGGCTGCTGATGGTCTTTTAACAAAAGAATAAAACATTTGTTAACGAAGAAGAGATTAACTATAATACACTACTCCCTTCACCTCAACTATGCCTCTACCCGATATATACAAATTTGTAAGGATAATGCAAGATACTAAATATATTTATGCTCTCATGTTCTTAGTAAACGCACCATCCATGTAAACCAATAGGCAAAATGTGGTCAGATACACTGCACACTCTGAAGCCAAGTGACAGATGTCTCCGAATACAACTATGGATTTCTCAACTTCCCCCAGATGCTTGTCACCCTGTGAGCCAACTTGTCTTACTGGAACAGCCAACTGGTCTTACTGGAACTCTGAATTTCTCAAGAGGCTTTCCAAACTCTGATCTCGAAGCACACATCTTGGAGTCTGCTCCCAAACAAAACTTTCTCATGATGTCTGCACCAAGAATCCAGCTCCAGGATTTCAGCCTCTCCTTTTAGTACTCCTCTGTACTGGATTGCCATGTGTAATAGACCTTTCATGCAATCTCTCAGGTACCAAACCATGTCACCAGAACACTACTGTTTCACAAGTTGTTTTAGAGTGTCACCAACATTAGGGTCACCACAGATGTCTGGCTTCTCACTAGCAAACATCTGCGGATCTGCACCTTGTAGCCCTATCTTTAACTAGGAACATCTTTCTGCTTCATACTTTAATTTCTTTTGATTTCACAGCCTGCCTATGGCTTTCCTTTATCCCATTCCTTAGTTTCTGGAACTTTCTGTTCTTTAGCTTGGAACTGACTTTCTGCCTTTGTGCATTGTTCTGCTTGTTCTATAAGTTTCTGTGAAATGCTTCTTGCCTCTGGGTTACCTGGTTCCAAACAAATGCTTCTGCTTTTCAGTGTGAGCTTCTGGTTGCTAAACAATGGGGGCTGGTTTAGCTCAGTGAGCTAAACAGCTGGCTTGTAATGCAGAATAATGCCAACAGCTCGGGTTCAATTCCCGTACCGGCCACCCCGAACAGGTGCTGGAATGTGGTGACTAGGGGCTTTTCACAGTAACTTCATTGAAGCCTACTTGTGACAATAAGTGATTATTATTATTAACAGCTCAGTTTTTTTAAACCCTACAATTATTTTTACATGGCAAAGCTTTCATTACAATGCAGGAAAAGTTTGAAGTGAAATTAAACCTACAGACATGCCGGTACCTGTGTTTGACATGAAGCTAAACTGAGATTTTAGCCCTTCCTTTGAATGCTTAAACTATCCCCATTTAGAAGTATTGTCACGTGTACTGAGGTACAGTGAAAAGTGTTGTTCTGCGACCAGTCAAGAAGATCAGTCCATGCATGAAAAAGACATAAGACATAGGATAAATACATAATGTAAATACATAGACATAGACCTCGGGTGAAGCATATGGAGTACAGTGCTACAAAGTAGAGAAGATGCATAGATAGATCAGTTCAGTCCATAAAAGAGTCATTCAGGAGTCTGGTAACAGCGGGGAAGAAGCTGTGTTTGAATCTGTTAGTGTGTGTTCTCAGACTTTTGTATCTCCTGCCCGATGGAAGAGGTTGGAAGAGAGAATAACCCAAGTGGGAGGGGTCTTTGATTATGCTGCCTGCTTTTCCAAGGCAGTGGAGGAGTAGACAGAGTCAATGGATGGGAGGTGATTTTGCATGATGGACTGGGCTATGTTCACGACTCTCTGTAGTTTATTACTGTCTTGGGATGAGCTGTTGCCATACCAGGCTGTGATACAGCCAGATAGAATACTTTCTATGGTGCATCTGTAAAAATTTCAGAGTCAATGGGGACATGCCAAATTTCCTTAGTTTCCTCAGGAAGTTTAGGCGCTTTCTTGGTCGGAACATTGACGTAGGTGGACCAGGACAGATTGTTGGTGACGTATACACCTAGGAATTTGAAACTGTCAACCATCTCCACCTCAGCACCTAACAATTTCCTAACAATAGTAGATATGCGTTGTGTGATGAACATGTGTGTGTGCATGTGCAGCAGTTCTGAGCAGTCAGCCCATCTTATGATGTTTACCTTTGTCTGCTCGAAAGAGCATGTTTGGGATGGATTGGTGTATGGTCTCTGTGTGTTTATCTGTTTGCCAAATGTCTGTGGGTCTGAGATGTTTTGTGGTGACTGTGTGTGGTGCTTGCAGTGTGATGTGTTTATGTTAGATTCAGAGAACCTGTGTGCTTGATGATGTGTGTACATGACTTAGAGTAGCGGTTAAAGGATATGGTGTTGTGTCCCGAGAGTGTTTTGTGTCTGTTGGCTATTTGCCTGTGCATTTTATTTGCGGATGCCGAGCGGTGTGAGAGTGTTATGAGTGTGTGCATCAGTAGGGTGTACACTACCTTGGAGTTGTCAGAAATTATGTAGCGGAAATGTAGCATGAAAAATGGACTTTCGACCTAGATGCATTAATTCTAAACATAATCATAAGATGCCAATGGAGAAAATGTTCCATTTTATGGCACAATGATACATCATATTGATGTTAAGGAGCACACTTGGAAACAAAACAAATGATGATGGATGGCGCTGCTGGCATGATTTTATATTGCAATAATAGATAATATAGCACAGTCTTGCCTTATGTTGGGGAATAACATTTATCTGTACATCATTTCCATTAGAATCTCAGTATGATGCATTAAGTGAAAGTCAAGTAGTGTGACATAATTTTGTTGGATACTCCTCTGAGCAATGCTGTTCTGAACAGCAAGATGTGGTATCAGAATATTAAACCAACATCTTACTGAATGTAGAAACAACTCAGGCTGTGGATTTTCTAAGACTTGCCTTCTCATTGCAAAGCGCACATTTTGTGCACAAAACTCAAAGCAATTCTGTTGGATGCTAGCCATCGATGGCTGATGTGATGGAATGATTAAATATTTAAAGGGCAAGTTTCCCATTTCAGCTGTGATATTATTCCCAGTTCAGCTGTGATATTATTCCCAGTTCAGCTGTGATATTCTTCCCAGTTAATCTTACTGTGGCTGCTGACTTGGTGCTGTATCTTGATTTTCCTCGTTGAATGAGGTTGCACTGGAATGGCTATATTTTAAACAGACTCAAATGGAAGGGTGCTGTGCCAATTTGAATGAGTCCAGCGAGCATGCGCATGGGAGTAATGGAAAAGAAAACCCAACAATTTGTGGCACAGGCAAAAGAAATACGAAAGGAAAGCCATGGAAAATCCGTTGAAACCCAATTACCTGATCATTTCTGAGCCTCTTCCATCAGCTGCATCTTGCGCAATCTAATGCCCCAACCCAACTCCATTCAGTTCCTGCCCCACAAAATGGTGGGATTGGCAGGCACACTAATATTTTCTGAGGTGGGCACTTCCTTTGCCCATTGTCTCACCCACTTGAAAGGATGACACAGATTAAGGTGGAGTCTATTCCTGCCAACAGGCATTTCTACCTGGTTTCACTTCCAGCTGCCACAATCAGGTGAAGTCGAGGGGCAGGGTTTGGCGGGGTGGGGAGTGGTGGCGGGCGGGGGGGGGGGAACCTAAATATGGGGCAAAAAAAAAAGTTACGAAGCACCTAGAGAGACAGGATTCAATCAGGAATCATTAGCATGGCTTCTACAAAGCAGGTCACACTTGGTCATACCTCCTTCTGTGAAGAACTAAGAGGATATTGGTTGAATGGCAGAACAGGCTCGAAGGACAAAATGGCCGACTCCAGCCCATTGTTTAAAAAATGTTCTTATGAGGGTAAAGTGCAGTGGATATGATTGATAGAAATTTTCAAAAAGGATAGGGTATGGTGCCAGATTCAGCATTAAGCCAAAGATAAAGGTATGTGCAGGCTCGCACCAAGCTCATATCAAAGCTCCAAAACTTGGGACTTGGCTCCTCACTCTGCAACTGGATCCTTGACTTTCTCACCCACAGACCACAATCAGTAACAATAAATAGCAACAACTCCTCCACAATAGTCCTCAATACCGGGGCCCCACAAGGCTGCGTACTTAGCCCCCTACTATACTCCTTGTACACACAGGACTGCGTGGCAAAATTTGGTTCGAACTCCATCTACAATTTGCTGATGATGCGACCATAGCGGGCCTGATCTTGAATAACGACGAGTCAGAATACAGGCGGGAGATAGAGAACCTAGTGGAGTGGTGCAGCGACAACAATCTATCCCTCAATTCCAGCAAAAATAAAGAGCTGGTCATTGACTTCTGGAAGCAAAGTACTGTACACACCCCTGTCTGCACCAACAGGGCCGAGGTGGAGATGGTTAACAGCTTCAAATTCCCAGGCGTACACATCTCCAAAAATCTGTCCTGGTCCACCCACGTCGACGCTACCACCAAGAACACACAACAGCGCCTATACTTCCTCAGAAAACTAAGGAAATTCGGCATGTCCACATTAACTCCTACCAACTTTTACAATTACACCATTAAAAGCATTCTATCTGGCTGCATCACATCCTGTTATGGCAACTGCTCGGCCCAAGCCTGCAAGAAACTTCAGTGAGTCGTGAACACAGCCCAGTCCATCACACAAACCTGCCTCCCATCCATTGACCCCATTTACACCTCCTGCTGCCTGGGGAAAGCGGGCAGCATAATCAAAGACCGCTCCCACCCGGCTTACTCACTCTTCCAACTTCTTCCATCGAGCAGGAGATACAAAAGTCTGAGAACATGCACAAACAGACTCAAAAACAGCTTCTTCCCCGCTGTTACCAGACTCCTAAACGACTCTCTTATGGACTGACCTCATTAACACTACACCCCTGTGTGCTTCACCCAATGCCGGTGTTCATGTAGTTCCATTGTGTACCTTGTTATGTAATTTTTATTTCCTTTTCATGTACTTAATGATCTGTTGAGCTGCTCGCAGAAAAATACTTTTCACTGTACCTTGGTACAGTGACAATGTGACAATAAACAAAATCCAAATCCAAGTTGGCTACTCCAAAGTGGGATAGCACTCAAAGGACATCGCAGGCCAAAGCTTCATATTCTGTTCACTTTAATGATCAGCTAACAACTCAGAAGCTGCAAGTCTGTCAGTAAGGAAAGTACCATCTCACTGGGAGCACCGGATAAGAAAATCAAACTTTAGTGCGAAAGGGTTGTGAAAATCTAATAGAGAGAGAAAGATGACTGGATGATGAAGAGAGAGATTTCCTAACTCTGCAGTACGGGATATGGCTGCCCTGTTACATGAATCACAGAAGGTTAGTCTACAAGTACAGCGAGTGATTCAGGAGGAAAATTCATCCAACTCAACTTTGAATAAATTCAATGGTCCAGCCTCGACTGCTCTGGAGAAGAGGGTTCCACAGACGAACTACCCTCTGAGAGAAACATTTCTTCTCATGATAAATGTGCGACTTCTTTTAAACCGAGTCTCCTTGTTCTAATCTACCCCACAAGACGAAATATCCATTGGGCATTCACCTGTTCAAGCGCGCTCAGGACCTTATATATTTCAATAAGGTCACCTCTCATTCTTCTAACAATAATAAATTTTATTGTCACAAGTAGACTTACATTAACACTGCAATGAATTTACGGTGAAAAGCCCCCAGTCGCGGGCGGGCTCCGGGGTCCTGGGAGGGGCGCGGGGCGATCTGGCCCCGGCCTGGCCCACGATCGGGGCCCACCGATCCGTGGGCGGGCCTGTGCCGTGGGGGCACTCTTTTTCTTCCGCCTTCGCCACGGTCTCCACCATGGCAGAGGCGGAAGAGACTCCCTCCACTGCGCATGCGCGGGAATGCCATCAGCGGCCGCTAACGCTCCCGCGTATGCGCCGCCCGGAGATGTAATTTCCGCGCCAGCTGGTGGGGCACCAAAGGCCTTTTCTGCCAGCTGCCGGGGCGGAAATTAGTCCGGCGCGGGCCTAGCCCCTTAAGGTTGAGGCTCGGCCCCCCAAGATGCGGAGCATTCCGCACCTTTGGGGCAGCGTGATGCCCGACTGATTTGCGCCGTTTGGGGCACCAGTCGGTGGACATCGCGCCGATACCGGAGAATTTAGCCCAAGATCTTCCTTGAAAAAGAGGAATATATATTTTTTTAATTTAGTGTACCCAATTAATTTTTTCCAATTAAGGGGCAATTTAGCACGGCCAATTAACCTACCCTGCACATCTTTTGGGTTGTGGGGGTGAGACCCATGCAAACACAGGGGGAATTTACAAACTCCACATGGACAGTGACCCAGAGCTGGGATTGAACCTGGGATCTCGGCGCCGTGAGGAAGCAGCACTAACCACTACGTCACCATGCTGCCCTATAAAAGAGGAATATTAACGAGTGGGTTGAGCAAGCAGCAGAGATGGGTTAGAATAGATGGATCCTGTGGGTAAAAAAACAGTATAGGCATGATGGGTCAAATGGCTTTTTCTGCACTGCACTATTGTATAAATCTACCGTGGGGCAGTGAGAGGTTTAATTCTGAATAATGGTCTATTTTATTTAAATTATTGTACTTCAGCACCAATATAAAATTAGTAAGTTGTGTATTTAAATATGTGCAGTATCTAAGTTAATTCTTTATTGTGATGTTTAATCACCAACAATGCTAGTATAGGACAACATCAGAAAGAAAACAGTCTGTTTTTGATAGAATATTGTATAGATGTGAAGAGGCTGAATAGACTCGAACAGTTTTCATTAGAAAGACGGAGATTGATGGGTGACCTGATAGAGGTCTACAAGATTATAGGGGGCATGGATAGAGTGGATGGGCAGGCACTCTTTCCCAGGGTGGAGGGGTCAGTCACCAGGGGGCATAGGTTTAAGGTCCGTGGGGCAAAGTTTAGAGGAGATGTGCGAGGCAGGCTTTTTACACAGAGGGTGGTGAGTGCCTGGAACGCGTTGCCGGGGAGGTTGTGGAAGCAGATACATTAACTGCGTTCAAAGGGCATCTTGACAAACGCATGGATAGGATGGTATAGAGGGATATGGCACAAGGAAGTGCTGAGGGTTTTGGCCAGGGTTGGTATCATGACCGGGACAGACTTGGAGGGCCGAACGGCCTGTTCCTGTGCTGTATTGTTCTTTGTTCTATAGCATAATATTTGAAATGTTCATTGATAGTAATGGTGTAACTTGGAGTTTCAGACTGTGAGCACCTTTCTCTGCTGCACTTATTGAATGGGAACCATTTTGTCTTCGCTCTGGATGCATATTTCTTTCTCTGCAGTGTTCTCTTTCTCACAAAAAACATTGACTCTGTGCTTTACGTACAGTTCTACCTGGAGCAGTCACTTACAGTGTCTTGCCAAGTTAGGCTATTACTAATGTACGAGTTTTGGCAGTGAGTGTCAGCAGGCTACCTGAGTATAGAGGGCACTAAACGGGTGCCAGATCTTGCCCTTTCTTCACCAAGTGTTCACACCCATGGATCTCCAGATCTTGTTCTCTATTAATCGAAGATTCAAACCCATGAACTGCCGCTGTGATCCTGTCAGGGGCCGTTGATGTTTAAAAAATACATCAGAATGCACAGCAATTAACTGACAGAACAAACTTTATTGGATATAAAAAGAATTAAACAGAGCAAGCACTATTTAACACTGCTGCTTATTCAACACTATTTAACACTGGCATGAATGCAGTTCGATTTTTTACTTCATCCCCAATTGTTTCTTCAACTTATGATATTCACTTTCCCTGTGGCCAAACCAAAAGGTGTGCCACAACACTCTGAAATGTTCTTTACTTCTCTCTGCAATTTCAGCTATTATCGCTAAGATAAAATTCTGTATGGATCCTCACATTAGCTTTTTAGCTATGCAACCCTCCCCATTTTACTTTACAAGCCTCACTGCTGTGGATGCCTCAATCTCTTGTTCAGCAAATATCCTTTCCCACAGCTTTCTAAGATAACTCTGCTGCCTGTTTTTTGCCACAACGCTCTATGAGAACCATTGTAGATTTCTTCTACTATCTGCAAGTGTTATGGGAGAAGTGTTTTCAGAATCCCAAAATGTATCATGGAGTTCAACCAACCCCCCCCCCCGCTTTAATGGATTGTTGCTTTTGAAGCACACGGCTTGATCCCCAGGTGTAGTATTACATTTATTGTCACGTGGTTTTTAAATCAAAACAATGTTTCTTCTATGATCTCAAATTAACCTTTTAAATAAACATTGGATCTCTTAACACCCCTTACTTCAAAGATAACCCCGGAAGTAATACAAGACTACCCAATCCTGCAAACTGTTCCTTTACACATCCAAAAGGCTTCAAACCATCAAAACAGTAGCACACCAGGTCACAGTTAATATATATTTTCTGTTGGATGGCAGAGATATATCAACTTGGTTGACTTCAGCTCTAGCACCTTGCCTTTCTTCCTGAAGCTCTCAGCAAAACACACAGACACTCCCAGCTGCTCTCTCAAACTAAAACTAAAACTCCCAAAAGCAGAAGTGAGCTCAGCTCCCCCCCCCACCACCCCCCCCCCCCCCCCGGTGACATCACTTCAGTAATATGATCAGCTTCATTTCTTAAAGGTACATTTCTTAAACATCTAATTCTTAAAGGCACTCTCACATGACAGCAAGCTAGAGCAAATCGTCCAGCTGATTTTTCATCACCAAGTCCAAGCTAAACTGCCTCACTCTGATCCTAAACTGAACTGTTTGCTTTTGTCAGGAAACACACAGACAAATTAAACAAAATAATCCTCTCACTAAAGTTCCACTCTGAATCATTGGCTCTACGGCAATGTGGCATGCCTTGGAATAGCTCAAACAGAAATGCAGGCAAATTATTTTACCTTCAAAGCTACACTTTGATTCTGCAACTCATATGAGTAATTTAGATTTATATTAATTTATATTGCCAATGAAGGTTATGGCCCTTTCTCCAGATCTTCTGACTCCATGACAAGCTTAGAGGTGGATCATTGTTAAAATGTTGCACTTCGACCTCTGACCTTGTCTGATAAACATTGGTTAACCTTTAACTGTAATTAAATCCAAGCTTATTTGAATTGCATTTACTTCAGGGTTGCTTTTCAGTTTCTCAGTTTCCCTTAATTATCTGCATTTAAAACTTTAATTCCCGAAAGGGGCAGCACGGTGGCACAGTGATTCGCACTGCTGCCTCACAACTCCAGGGTCCTGGGTTCCATTCCGGCCTCGGGTGACTGTCCGTATGGACTTTCCACTTTCTCCCCATGTCTTCTGGGTTTCCTCCGGATGCTCCGGTTTTCTCCCACAGTCCAAAGATGTGCAGGTTAGGTGGACTGGCCATGCTAAATTTCCCTTAGTGTCCAAAAGGTTAGGTAGGGTTACTGGGATACTGGGATAGGGTGGAGGTGTGTCTTAAGTACGGTGCTCTTTCCAAGGGCCGGTGTAGACTCGATGGAGCGAACGGTCTCCTTCTGCACTGTATGATTCTATGAAAAGTTATATTCTAAATAATGAATTCTAAAGTAATGAATTCGAAGTTAGATAGATACAATATATCTATCCTTGCTTCAGCAGAATTTAGTCATTGCCAGTTGATTGAATTTGTGGCCTTCTTGACATTACCTATAAGTTTTCAGTGGGGCTCCATTAAAAGATTTTACGAAATTCATTGGAGGGGGACAAAATTATGCTTTGACAGAGGCACCAAATGGGAGGGGCGGATGAACCTTGCCCAAATCTCTTTTGAGGAACACCAGGTGGTATGTATGACAGATGGACAATCTGTTAATTGCCCATTTTTCAGTCCAGAGAAAGGTGTATTTTACCTCCTTTTGTTAGACAGTTGCATGAGCAAAGTAGATTAGATTTGAAGGCAAAAATCAAAGAACTGTGAAGATACTGTTTATCCGTGTTTTTCTCAGCTACATTTTAAAAATTCTCTCTCAAGGAACTTTCTTTTCTGCATGGCTGAACCATCAGAATCACTGTCTTAGTTGGATGTGCAATCTAGAGATCATTCCCTTCTGTCTCTGGCATGGCATTCCCGTGGTCATATGACATACCACAGGCATGGAGGACTGGAGATACGTGGGTACCTCTTTCAGAACACAGGCACAGTGAGCTAATTGACCCTCAATTAGCTATATATGAGTTCATCTTTATTGTCGTGAATTGCTCAAAGCATAATCACATTCACGAGAAGATGTGTGATATGCGCCTTGCTTCTCCGGAGGGTGAGAGTTGAACTTTTGTGTCTCGCCTCCACCATTATCTGAGACAGTGTTGTATGAACATGCATTAAGTCTTCATGTACAAAGCCATTTTTTGAAGAGGTGGAGATATGCTGTGCTTTAAATTGAACAAAGGCTAAAATCACAGCGTGATTGTCAGAGACTTTTTTCCTTTATTCTCTCAACCTGAAGGAAGAACATAAATTGAGTTATTAAATTGAGAGGTGTGGCATTGTACCAGGGAATTGGTGTCATTCCAGTATTACATTGTTGGAAAGACAGTATTTCTTTCTTCATGGCAATATGCACCTTGCTTTCTATGGGGATTTTCTGCTACACCTGTGTTGTGAAGGGATGATTTTCTTTGTCTTAGTTGATTGAATTTTGAAACAATGTTCACTGTGCTTGATTAGCAGCATGGTGGCACAGTGGTGAGCACTGTTGCTTCACAGCACTGGGTCCCGGATTCAATTCCCGGCTTCGGTCACTGTCTGTGCGGAGCCTGCACATTCTCCCAGTGTCTGTGTGGGTTTCCTCCGGGTGCTCCGGTTTCCTCCCACAAATCCCGAAAGACGAGCTGTTAGGTAATTTGGACATTCTGAATTCTACCTCAGTGTACCTGAACAGGCACCGGAGTGTGGCGACTAGGGGCTTTTCACAGTAACTTCATTGCAGTGTTAATGTAAGCCTACCTGTAACAATAATGATTATTATTATTATGTTAAGCCTGGCTGTTGACTCAGAGCAAAGTAAACTGAGCCCCCAAGAAGCTACTGGAAACTGAGCTATAAGCATGAGTGCCGACATTTTATGACCGCAGAGATATTTTAAAGCGCTGTGAATAAGACCTGTTGAGCATCTGTTGAAACTTGTGTCATCTCTGCAGTGCTCTAAGGCGAATAAAATATGTAAAATATAGAACAGGTGCCAATGCTGAGAAATCTACCCTGTGGTTGGACTATGTCAAGGTGCTGCCGCAATGCAGTCCCCTGCTATTTTGCCCTCAGGTAAATAGCGGACTTGGTCTTCCAGGAAGTTCTAGGGCTTCGTACATTTGTTGATTGTTCACAGCACTCACGTGGTGCTTGTTGGACAGATGAGGAGGATTTCAAACAGTGAATTGTGTCCCAACTAAAGCAATGATTTGTTGTACAATTCGATTTATTGCTCATATTGCTTATTTACTACAAAGTGCTGAATGCAGTCGATGCAATTCTATCCTGTCTTAAAGAACGTAGAATAAGCTGACACTGCTGCTGTTTCTGGGTACCTAACCTCAGGAAGGATGTTTTGACCTTTCAGAGAGGGTACAGCTTACGTTTGCTTATGAGGAAAGAAAAAAGAAAGAACTTAGATATACATTGCACCTTTCATCATCTCTGGATGTCGCATAGAGCTTTACAATTAATTACTGATGACCTCCGCCACTGAGGGTGGGCAGAGGTAATGTTTTCACCCTGTTAGTTCGTTTCTAATTTTAAAAAATTATTTCACGGAATGTGAAATGGCTAGGTCAGCATTCATTGCTCATGTCTAATTGGCAGGAAAGGCAGTGGCATAGGGGTATTGTCACTGGACTAGTTAACCAGAGACCCAATGTAATGCTCTGGGGGATCCAGGTTCAAATCCCACCGCGGCAGATGTTGAAATTTGAATTTAATAAAAATCTGGAATTAAAGTTGAATAATGACCATGAAATCATTGTTCATTGTCGTAAAAACCTATCTGGTTCACTAATGTCCTTCAAGGAAGAAAATCTGCCATCCTTACCTGGCCTACATGTGACTCCAGGCCCATGGCAATGTGGTTGACTCTTAATTGCCCTGCTCAAAGGCAATTAGGGAGGGGCAATACATGCTTGTCTGGCCAACAGCTCCCACATTCTGTGAAATAATTTTTTAAAATTCTAAACGCCTGCAACACCCATGTACCATGAACGAATAAAAAACAAAAATGGCCCTTTGGGAAGATATTGGTGAGCCTCCTTCTTGAACCGGTGCAGTCCATATGGCGTAGGTAAACCAATTGTGCTGTTAGGGAGATCCAGGATTTTGACCCAGCGCCAATGAAGAAACGGTGATATATTTCCATGTCAGGATGGTGTGTGCCTTGGAGTGGAACTTCCAGCTGGTGGTTTTCACATGCATCTTCTGCCTTTGTCCTTCTAAATGGCAAAGATTTTTTTCTGAGCAGGGTGCACATGCTCAAACCTTAAGGACCTCAACTCTTGCCATCATCTACTTATCTGTAGAGTACTGTTACCAATATGGTGCAATTCATCCCATACAAGACTTGTAAATACCCGGCTCAACACATCAATGCATATCATTGATTGATTGATATTTACTGCCACATGTACCGAAGTACAGTGAAAAGTATTTTTCTGCGGCCAAGGGAACGAACACATAGTAGAGAAAAAAATAATCAACAGAGAACATTGACAATGGTGCATCAACAAATAGTGATTGGTTGCAGTGCGAAACAAGCACCAAACGAGCAGAATAGGGCGTTGTGAATAGTGTTCTTACAAGGAACATATCAGTCCAAGGGAAAGTCGTTGAGGAGTCTTGTAGCTGTGGGGAAGAAGCTGTTCCTATGTCTGGATGTGCGGGTCTTCAGACTTCTGTATCTTCTGCCTGATGGAAGGGGCTGGAAGACGGCAAAGCCTGGGTGTGAGGGGTCTCTGATAATGCTGTCTGCCTTCCTGAGGCAGCTAGAGGTGTATACAGAATCAATGGGAGGATGGCAAGTTTATATGATGCGTTGGGCTGAGTTCACCACACTCTGTAGTTTCTTGCGATCTTGGGTCGAGCAGCTGTAATGCAGCCAGATAGGATGCTCTCCATGGCACATCTGTAGACATTTGTGAGGGTCGATGCAGGATACCGAATTTCTTTAGCATCTCGGGTACCCTCCGATCAACTCAACTCATCTGGCTCCCAATGCTGAGAAACATCCCCCCCCCCTCACACAAGGAGGGAGAGATTTTAATCAACCCAAGCCTGCCACTACTCAAGGATATGACACATCCACCTGCTGCTCACCTCCCATCACGTTAGCCTGCATGGCTAAGCACACCATGCCAAGGAATAACAATAGAGGCAGCAGAAACAAAACCAACACACCGCCGCTAAAAAACATTTCCTCATCACAGATTCCATAACCCTCCCACCTGGCTACAACCTGCCGCGCCGACATTGGGCACTCCTCAAACATTTTCGCACTGCCCAAAGGCCTTTGTGCAGCAAATCAGCACAAGTGGGGCCCTGCGGGCAACCTGGATTGCAACTGTGGTGCACCCCAATCAATGACTCACACCATTGAAGACTGCCCCCAGCAGCAGGCTCAGAAACCTCCATTTAGCCACTGCAGAAGCTGTTGCCTGGCTTGATTTCACAAGCTGAAAAGAAACTCTCTGAGATGTGGTGGAGGGAGTAATCGTCTCAGGTGGTAGATGGGGTGCCAAACAAGTGGGAAACTTTGTCCTGGATGGTGTGGAGCTTCTTTGTCTTGTTGGAGCTGCACTCATCCAGGCAAGTGAAGAGTATTCCATCACACTCCTGACTTACACCTTGCAGATGGTGGACAAGCTTTGGGGAGTCCAAGAGTTATTGGCTGCAGAACTCCCAATCTCTGACCTGCTTCTGTAGCAACAGTATTTACATGCCAAGTCCAGTTCAGTTTCTTGTTAGTAGTCACCCCCTGGATGTTGACAGTGGAGGGTTCAGTGATGGTATTGCCATTGAATGTCAAAGCGAGGTGGTGAGATTCTCTCTTGTTTTTTTTTTTAAATTTAGAGTACCCAATTTTTTTTCCCAATTAAGGGACAATTTAGCATGGCCAATCCACCTAATCTGTACATCTTTTGGGTTGTGGGGGTGACACCCACACAGACATGGGGACAATGTGCAAACTCCACACGGACAGTGACCCAGGGACGGGATTCGAACCCAGGTCCTCAGCGCCACATTCCCAGTGCTAACCACTGCACCATGTGCCACCCTGAGATTCTCTCTTGTTGGATATGGTCGTTGCCTGGAACGTGTAACGTGAATGTCACTTGCTGGCATATGGGAACAGACTGCGTAAGGATCTGCGCAAATGGTTATAAATATTGTGCAGTCATCAGCGAACATCCCCAGTTTTTACCTTGTGATGGAAGGAAAGTCAATGATGAAGCAAGTGAAGATGATTGAGCCCAGAGCACTACCCTGAGGAGCTCCTGCAGTGTTGTCCGGAGATGATTGACCACCAACAACAACAACCATATTTCTTTGCACTAGGTAAACAATATACTTCAAAAACTGGTCGATGGATCTCAACAAAAGTTGGTACACAGCATATGACCCAAGCAAGAACTGTTTAGTTTCTGGCAAAAATCTGGATCTGGATCCGGGAATTTTTTTAATGATCAATTAAATTTGGAAGATTGGACAAATTGACTTTGTTTTAAAATGTTGCATGTTGTTCGATTTATGTTGCTGCTTGTTTTAGAATGCTGTGGATTGTCTCGGCGGTGGAATTTGTCACAACTGTTAAAATGTGAGCAGAGTTTACAAAGCAGGTTACTGGATGTGGATTGGCCCGAAGTCTCCTCAGTGAGATCGCAGCTCTTATTCAAAATAATTCTTTTTTACAAATTTGTCATTGTAGAGCATTAACTAGGCAAGGAAAGGCTCAAAGAGCAGCTGTGCAATTGTGATAACATTGAGTTAACGCAACGTGGCAGAGTTTGTTCTTTACCAGTTGTCCTTTTCATTCAACTTGGAATGAATTCACTTTTGTAATAATGTAGAAGCTGGTTTCCACACAACGTGGCCCCACAAGCAGCAAGGTTGTCATCAACAGATCGCCTGCTTTAATGATGTTGGGAGAAGAATACATTTTTTACTGCTCTTTAAAATATTGCCTTAGGATAGTTTGCATCCATTTGAATGCACAGATTGAAACTCCATTTAACATGCCTTTCAGAGGACAGCATCTCAAACAGCATAGTACTCCCTCGCTACCGAGGTTGGAATATCTGTCTTGTATTCTTTACTCAAGTCTCTGACCCCACAATCTTCAGTTTCAGGGAAATGAATGTGTTACCACTGAGACACAGCTGGCAGATCGACTGAAGCAGCGTTCGGTTTTGTTCTATAGTAAAGCTCCGAGCACCGCCACTATAATGACCCAGGAGACAGGACGGTAACTTGAAGATTATGTTTTTCCTGTGTTAAGAGTTGCCTCACATGTTTTAAAATGGTCTCCTCTTGAGTTGTTGTTAATTAAAATGCTGAAAGATAGCGTTTGATTCATTACAGCAATCAACCTTGAGAGCGCAATTCTAGTCCATCCTTTAAAACGGAACCCTGTTGTTTGATTTTAATTCCTAATTAATTTTAATAATAGATGGCGGTAAGGTGCAAATGTGACAGATTAGTATTCATGTCTAGGCCGGACATTCCGTTCATTCCGTACCTGTTGCGTTGCAGCAATGCATTTTCAAATAGCGTCTCATACATAAAATTGAAAAAGAAAACTATGGGAATCACAGTACAATGACTAATTTGTGACAGCTGCAGCAACCACGACAGGAAGGTAAACAACATAAGTGTGATCTTTGTGTGCACAGTGATCCAGGCAGCCATCTATGCATATGTTGGTGCCCAACTCACATTAGTCTTATAATAGCAATGAAACCCTGAAGCTGAAATTTCTCTGATAAGAATTTACCAGTCGCCAGTAGGCTGTGTTTAGGTTGGCACCACAATATTAACAGTGTTTTGGTGTAAACATCAAGCTTCAATGCAACCACAAAATCGAACTGTACAAGAAGCAAGTGTTTTCAAATTTTTTTTCCCAGGACTCACCTTTGCCAACTGGCCGATCTTTGGGACCCATGCCGGCCGACCTTCTAATAATCTTATTAATCTTTATTATTGTCACAAGTAGGTTTACATTAACACTGCAATGAAGTTACTGTGACAATCCTCTCGTTGCCACACTCCGGCGCCTGTTCGGAATCATGGAGGGAGAATACAGAATGTCCAATTCACCTAGCAAGCACGTCTTTCTGGACTTGTGGGAGGAAACCGGAGCACCCAGAGGAAACCCATGCAGACAAGGGGAGACCGTACAGACTCTGCACAGATGTTACCCAAGCCGGGGATCGAAACCTGGCCCCTGGCACTTTGAAGTAACAGTGCTAACCACTGTGCTACTGTGTTGCCCATGTTTGCGACCCACGCCAGTTGACCTCCGAGACACACACCTCGTTCGCTTACCTTTTAAAAAGAAAGGGGAGCCTGCTTGGTCCTCATGATCCCCCTCCAATCAGGTTCAAAGGAGGAGAGGTGCAGACTTCAACCAGTTTCATTTTGTGCCGTCTTCATTTTTAGGAAAATAGAAAATTCAACCTCGCACTTGTAGGTCGTTGTGAAGAGCAATAGAAACAAAATGTGTGCTTTACTCAGCCCAGGATACTCCTGGGAGATGCTACTGCAGAATGCTGACAGCCTGATGGGCCATGTTTTCCATGTGGTATTGCAGCTCAGCTACAGCAGCATAGTCTTTTAATTTGGAGTCAGTTCTAAGTTAATAACTAATTCTGGAGTCTCAACCTCAATGGGGATTTTTCACCCACCATTTATCTTTCAAAATCTGAAACTTCTCAGCTCATTTGCTGGTACTTCCTGACATATGGCACAAATGTGCTTTGCATCATTATTTGCTTTCGCACAATTGACAAAACCATACCTCAAGAAATCATCTTTGAATTGCTTTGTTCCCGAGTTAAGTTTCTTCTTTGTATGCTGTTGACCAGAAGCCATGGCGCTCTGTACAGAGCTAACACTAACACTGCTCTTTCATGCAGTGGGCCCTCCTGAGCAGTTTCCTCCAACAGATTCTAGAAATTGTGAGATCCTGTCCAATAGGTAAGCTGCCTATTTGAGTCTCTGGCTGTCTCTTACTTTTAATGAAACCATTCATCTTCGCAGCTCACTTGCCTTGCTTGCCAGGAGCTGGAAAATGGAAACAATATTACTCCATGATTTGGCTACAAACGCACATAACTAGAGGGCGCTTGATGTCAAGTGTGCGTGCACGCCGTGTGACCGGCGCTCTGCTTCCACTTCTGGTCAGAAAAGACACAGCTGCACTTATTTCCACTTTAAAGGTGGCAGCGGCCGGCATTCTCGATGTAAATGTCAGTAACGGCTATTGGGTGCTTCTGCCGCGATTGGGATCACCGTGGCAACAGCACAACCGATCGTCCAACACCTGCCCGCGGACCCACACGTTCAAAAACCGTGCAATAAGCAATATAAAATTGCCGTGCCCACATGCAAAGGGGCGCCCAGCCACAAGAGGGCGATAATTAACGACGGCAGCTGGCTTTTATGAGAAAACTTGAATTCACATCAGGGTCTTTCACAATCTCAGGAATCAGGACCTGGATTCTTTGATCCGGGTTTGCCCCAGCACTGCTACCAGCAAGACCGGAGAATTTGGCGCTGAGCCAAAACTCCATTCTCTGCAGCAGAACCGGAGAATCCTGCCGGCGTGAATGCACAAAGAATTCCGCCACAGGTTTTGAAGAAATTCCGATGTAACCTCGAAAGTTTTTCAAGTCTAATCTCCTTAATCCATGTTGCCAAAAATTAGCCATACTCCATGTTTATTGACAGGAAACACTGGGCCATCATGGTGGCATTCACATTCCTTCGGCACAGGAGCCTCCCAGGGAAAAGCGTACGAACAGCAATGTACACCACCAACACTGTTTCTAGGACTCCGCTAATTTTCCTGAGTGGTGCTATGGCAGGTCACCCATAGGAACCCTATGAAATTTCAAGGCCTTAGCCTAGCAATAACTCTGACTCTATGCTTCAATTACTACTCAGGTAGTACTTTTGACATTAGCATTGTTTATAGAATTTACAGTGCAGAAGGAGGCCACTCGGCCCATCGATCTGCACCGGTTCTTTGAAAGAGCACCCTACACAAGCCCACACCTCCACCCTATCCCCGCAACCCAGTTACCCCACCCAATTGTTGCAAGGATTCAAAATCAAGCATTCCATTTGCATACGGTTTAACAGCTATAGAAACATAAGCAGTTGTAAATTGATCACTATTGCAGAATAATAAGTAACAATTTGCCATCGGAATAATTTTTCTGGGGAATCACCCTGGTGAGGAATTTCCTTGGATTGGTTCCTGCTTGCCACCCTAACTTTGCTGGAATTGTAATGGAAGTACATGCCAATGTTACGCCATCAGAGCTACTCGAAATAAATTTCTAGCCATCTCTCGCAGCATCTTAACCGTGTGTTTTTCTCCAAAATGCATCCGTGTGGCAAAAATTCCTGCCACTGTGACTTTTCAATCCTTGTTAAAGATTTCCAATGTGAAAATCAATACGCCAGACCAGGGTTCGGTATGGTATCACAGTGGTTGGCACTGCTGCCTCACAGCACCAGGGACCCAAGCTTGATTCCGGCCTTGGGTGACTGTCTGTGTGGAATTTGCACTTCCTCTCCGTGTCTACATGTGTTTCCTCTGGGTGCTCTTGTTTCTTCCCACAGTCCACCATTCGATATGATCGCGGTTGAACTTGACCGTCAGCTACATTGCCCTGCCTTCTCTCCAAACCCCTTGATTTCCAGAGAAACTAAAAACTGTCTATCCCTGCTTCAGAAGTATTCAACGCTAAAATTCCAAAGGTTCACAACGCTTTGAGTGAAGCACTTTCTCCTCATCTCAGTCCAAAATGATCGGCCCCTTATCCCGAGATTGTGCCCCCATGTTTTGCAATCTCCAACCAGCAGAAACAATGGCCGGAATTCTCCGCTGGATTCTCTGGTCCCGCTGGCAGAGCATCCCCACCCGCCGGTTTCCCGACCGCGTGGGGTGTCTTCAATAAGAAATCCCCTTGATAGAGGTGGGAACAGAGAATTTCAGCCCGTGTTTGGCGTCGGAGAGAATGGCGATGCGGGCAGAAAGTCCGGAGGTAATCGGGAAACATGGGGCGAAATTCTCCGGAAACAGCACGATGTCCGCCGACTGGCTCCCAAAACGGCGCAAATCAGTCGGGCATCGCGCCGCCCCAAAGGTGCGGAATGCTCCGCATCTTTGGGGGCTGAGCCCCAACCTTAAGGGGCTAGGCCAGCGCCGGACGAATTTCCGCCCCGCCAGCTGGCGGAAAAGGCCTTTGGTGCCCCGCCATCTGGCGCGGAAATTACATCTCCGGGCGGCGCATGCGTGGGAGCGTCAGCGGCTGCTGACGGCATTCCCATGCATGTGCAGTGGAGAGAGTCTCTTCCGCCTCCGCCATGGTGGAGACCGTGGCAAAGGCGGAAGGGAAAGAGTGCCCCCATGGCACAGGCCCGCCCGCGGATCGGTGGGCCCCGATCGCGGGCCCGTCCACCGTGGGGGCACCCCCCGGGGCCAGATCGCCCCTCGCCCCCCCCAGGACCCCGGAGCCCGCCCACGCCGCCTTGTCCCGCCGGTAAGGTAGGTGGTTTAATCTACGCCGGCGGGACAGGCATTTTAGTGGTGGGACTTCGGCCCATCCGGGCCGGGGAATCGCGGAGGGGCCCGCCAACCGGTGCGCTGCGATTCCCACCCCCGCCGAATATCCGGTGGTGGAGAATTCGGCAACCAGCGGGGGCGGGATTCACGCCAGCCCCCGGCGATTCTCCGACCCGGCAGGTGGTCTGAGAATCTCGCCCATGATTCTTTCCGGAGAGATCGCATTTCCCGATTTTCCCCACCGCTCTTTGGTGACGTCAACAGTTCACACCCAAAAAGCGCGAGAACCTCATTTTGATTAATTTGAATGAATTTTCATCTCATTACCCACCCTCCGCCACATAATCCCCCCCATCACTAGGTATTCAAAACTTACCAACATGACATCACATTGGTGAGGTTTACAACAGTATTTAAAGACGTGGATTAGTCGAGGGGACAACCGCGGGATGGCAGAGGTGATTATAGTCCCTGGGGGAGAGGGGTATGGGCACCACCCCCTGGCACTGCCCCTTGTCACAGGTTGGCACTGCCAGGTTGGCACTGCACCAACCTGCAAGTGTCAAACTGTGCCATGGACCCAGGGGAAAGTTCCAGGGCCAAGTCTTCATGGGAGCCCCATGGGAGGGGTGGAAGTGTTCCAGTTATGTGTGGTGGGTGGGTAGAAAAGGCGGGGGGGGGGGGAACCTGCAGGCACAGGGTGGTGGGAGTGCGCACGTTGGGGAAAAATGGCAGAAATACTTTTGCAGTGATGGAGGCAGTCCGCAATGATTGTCTGGGGCGGGAGCCCTGTGATTGTCCAGGGTGGGGCAGGGGGAGCGAAGCTTGGATAGGGTGGGGAGAGCCCCCGATACTTCTATGGTCAGGGCGGGGAGAGGTTGCGGTTCGGCCCAATCTCTGTGGAGCCGGGTGCCAGCTCTATCAGGACCCGCCCCACCAGAGTGAGGCGTCAACCCCACCCGTTCATTTGGTTTTTAAAAAGAGGCTCAATATCTGTAGAGAAGGGGCAGCACAGTGGCACAGTGGTTAGCACTGCTGCCTCACGGCACGTGGGTCCCAGGTTCGATCCCGGCTCTGGGTCGCTGTCCGTGTGGAGTTTGCACATTCATCCCGTGACTGCATGGGTTTCGCTCTCACAACCCAAAGATGTGCAGGGTAGGTGGATTGTCTGCACCTTCAAAGCAGAAAGTCTAAAATATGTAAATAAACGGGATATAGCTGCTGTCATGAAAAATAAAGTAACGATGGCTCTTTAATAGAGCACTAGGTAATATTAACCATATGCCTTGTTTGCTGCTCGAATATTGCTTGCTTAACTATCAATTAACTTGTTCATCTTCAATTTCTGCTTCTACCAAGGAACACATTGGTACTTTAAGCTCTTATGAGGCAGAACTATGCTACGATCTGCAATTAAATATGTGACATGTCTTCTTACGGAAACCTGAGGTGAAATCAGAAAACATTTTTTGACGGAACGCGACATTCGCAGCGAGAGCTGGAATGATCGCCATTGAAACGTACATAATGTGTTCATTGTGAATTATAGCTTGGAACTTATGTCAAACAGCATTACTGAATGGATACTAAAGATTTCCTGTATCTGTCATGGTGACAGACACAATGGGCTGAATTTAGTCCCTCCATTCCCTGGAGTGGGATGGTCGTGGTGGATGGGTGTAAAGTAGGGCGCCATGAGAGCGGAACCATGTCGATTGCCTGCACAAACACCCCCGCAGCCGCCTTACCCATTGCATCAGGCAGCCCACTCACCTGTGGGCCAAATGCAGTCATTAACTGACCAATTAATGGCCACTGAAGGGCCACTCCCTACTGCCACTGGAATTTTACCCGCAGCTGGGAAATCGACACCAAGTTTCTACACCACCAGGTGAAACCTGGCAGTATTGTGGTTGTGCTGAGGTGGATCCTTCTGTTTGGGTCCCCCACTGCCCATTCGAGTGGGCAGATTAGTGGCAGATGAAGTTCAATTTGGAGAAGTGTGAGGTGATGCATTTTTGGAGGAAGAAATGGAGAGAAAATATAAAATAAGAGATAAATACTTAAAGAACTGCAGGAGTGGATGGCTGGGTGTATGTATACATAGATCTTTGAAGGTGGCAGGACTGGTGGAGCGAGCAGTTAATAAAGTATACAGTATTCTGTACTTTATTAATAGGAGCTTAGAATACACGATCAAGGAGGTTATCCTGAACTTATACAAGACACGAGTTAGACCTCAGATGGAATATTGTGTACAGCTCTGGGCACCACAATATAGGAAGGATAGAATTCCAATGGTGAAAAGGAAGGCTATTGGGCCCATCAAGTCTGCACCAACTCTCTGAAAGAGCATCCCACCCAGACTCCACCCCCATACCTCACCTAAGGGATAGTTTTATTGGCAAATCTACCTAACTTGCACATCTTTGGACTGTGGGAGGAAACTGGAACACCCGGAGGAAACCCACGCAGACACAGGTAGAAAGTGCAAACTACGCACAGTCACCCGAGGCCGGAATTGAACCCGGGTCCCTGGCACTGTGAGGCAGCAGTGCTAACCGCTGTTCCACCATGCTTCCCCCACACATTGTGAATACATTGGAGAGAGTGCAGAAGAAGTTTTACAAGAATGGTTATAGGGATGAGAAACTTCAGTTATGTGGATAGATTTTTTTTTTAATTTTAGTGTGCCCAATTCATTTTTTCCAATTAAGGGGCAATTTAGCGTGGCCTGTCCACCTACCCTGCACATCTTTGGGTTGTGAGAGCGAAACCCATGCAGTCACGGGATGAATGTGCAAACTCCACACGGACAGTGACCTAGAGCCTGGGATCGAACCTGGGACCTCGGCGCCGTGAGGCAGCAGTGCTAGCCACTGCACCACCATGCTGCCCGTGTTATGTGGATAGATTTGAGAGGTTGTGAGTGTTCTGCTTGGGAGAGAATAAAGATAAGAAGAGATTTGATAGAGATGTTCAAAATCATGATGGGGATGGACAGAGTAGATATGGAGAAACTGTTCCCGCTGGGAAAAGGATCAAGAACAAGAGGGCACAGATTTGAAGTGATTTGCAAGAGAAGCAAATGTCATGTGAGAAAATACTTTTTCACATGAGTGGTCCGCGTCTGGAATGCACTGCCTGGAACTCCCGCCCTGTGTATGCACTTCCCCACCGACCTTGTTGGTCCTGGGTTCCTACCTGCCACCCTGGTCCCAGAGAGACTCCAGACTCGCCTTGCTCTGGGCTGCTATTTCTCCTTCAGACGACAGCTGTAGTCCCAACAGTTACCACTGCCTTGGTGTTGGCAAGAGGTCTGCCTCAAGCCAATTGAAGGCCCGATGATCGTTAAGTGGCTGCAGCGTGAGAACACATTCTTGCTGGTTCTACGTCATGTAATATAATGACATCAGCAGAGTGTTTGCGTGGGCTTTGAGCAGGTCACCAGCATGACTATTTGAACAAAACCCTTAATAATCCTTTCATCGTATTTTACAAGAATCAGAGTGTGGGCACCTCCATAACTTTTCTCTTTACGGCAACAAAGATATGGAACCATTTTCATCCCAGGTTATGAATATAAGTAGGTGAAGAAATGACTTGGTGTTCATCATGCACTTCCAAAAGTCGATTCGCGAATTAACTCCTGATTTTGCAAAAGTGCCAATGCCATTCCATTACTTATAAAAGTGGGGCTAAACCTGGAAATGCTAAACCTATCAGTCTAATGACAGTTTTGGGGAAGTTAATATAATCTGCAACTTGGGGACAAGGTGACTTGGAACTGATCAGAGAGCTAGCATCGATTTGTGAAGGAGTCACGTCCAACAAACCAAGATGAATTTATTTGAGGGGGTTAATAAACCTGGCAAGCTTCTTTGGATATTATGTACTTGTACATTTAGGAGAAATTTGGCAAGATTCCATTTAAATTATGGCTTATTACAATGAGTGACCATGAACTTGGAGGCAACCTATTGGCTTGGATAGAGAATTTATTTGGGTAAAGGAGCCAGACAGTAGGGATAATAGATCAAATTGACAGGGCAGCACGGTGGCGCAGTGGGTTAGCCCTGCTGCCTCACGGCACCGAGGTCCCAGGTTCGATCCCGGCTCTGGGTCACTGTCCGTGTGGAGTTTGCACATTCTCCCCGTGTTTGCGTGGGTTTCGTCCCCACAACCCAAAAATGTGCAGGGTAGGTGGATTGACGACGCTAAATTGCCCCTTAATTGGAAAAATAATAATTGGGTGCTCTAAATTAATCAAAAAAAATAAAAATAGATCAAATTGACAGAATATTACAGGTGGTGTCCCCCCGGAACTAGCTTTTCACCAGGTGTGTAAATTATGGCTGAAGGGATAGAGGCCTCTGTATTTTTTTTGCTAACAAAATCCAGGTTAACACGGTAAATAGCGTGGATGGGAGCAGAAAGCTGCAAAGAAACACCGATAGTTCAAGGAAGTGAGCAAAACTGAACCAGTTGCAGTTAAATGTGGTCATCGAGGTGAGACACAAGAATGATGAATCAGAGTATTTTCCACATGGTGAGAATCTCAGAATTGTGAGTCAGCATAGAGAGCTACAAGGTCAAGCACAGAAATCAATAAGAGGTAACGCACAAGTACAAAAAGGAAATGAAAGGACGAATGGAACGTTGGCCTTTATCTCGTAGAAATGAGAATACAAAGGGGTGAAAATCAGGTTACAATTGTACAGAGTTCTGTTTAGATCTCATCTGGAGTATTGTATTTAGATGTCAGCAGCGTACCTCAGAAAGGGTGCATTGGCCATGGAGAGGGTGCATTGCTGATGCACCAGAATGAGACCATGATGAGGAACAGGTTCCATGGACTCGGGAGAACATTGGAACAGGAGTAGGACATTCAGCCCCGAGAGCCTGGTCCCGCCATTCAATAAGATCATGGCTGATCTGTGGCCGAACTCCATATACCTGCCTTTGGCCCATATCCCTTATATCTGTGCATTAACAAAAATCTATCCACCTCAGATTTAAAATTAACAACTGATCTCGCTCCAACTGCTGTTTGTGGGAGAGAGTTCCAAACCCCTGCCACCCTTTGGGTGAAGAAGTCCTTCCCAACATCTCTCCTGAACGGTCTAGCCCTAATTTTAGACTATACCCCCTACTTTAAGAATTAGAGGCAGCACAGTAGCATAGTGGCTAGCACAGCTGCTTCACAGCTCCAGGGTCCCAGGTTCGATTCCCGGCTTGGGTCACTGTCTGTGCGGAGTCTGCACATTCTCCCCATGTCTGCGTGGGTTTCCTCCGGGTGCTCCGCTTTCCTCCCACAGTCCAAAGATGTGCAGGTTAGGTGGATTGGCCATGCTAAATTGCCCTTAGGTTTGGTGGGGTTACTGGGTTACAGGGATAGGGTGGAGGTGTGGGCTTAAGTGGGGTGCGCTTCCAAGAGCCGGTGGGCCGAATGGCCTCCTTCTGCACTGTAAATTCTATGAAATACCGTGTGAAATCTCCAACCAGTGGAAATAGTTTATCTTTATCTACCCTGTCTTTCCCCGATAATATCTTGAATAATTACATCAGATCACCCTTAACCTTTGAAATTCTAACAAAAAGAGGTATAAGTTGAGTAATCTCTCGTCATAGCCCAACCTCTGTAATCCAGGTATCATTTTTGTGATCCTAGGTTGGACTCCCTCCAAGACCAAATCTGCAGCCATCGGAAAACACCCCAACACGCCCCTAAACCCGCCCAACAGTGGACTTAGTTTGAAGTCCGCTGAATTACGCCCTCTGTTTCTCACTCCGCAGATGTTGCCAGCCTGGCTGAGCATGTCCAGTCTTTTCTGTTTTTACATCAGATTTCCAGCGTCTGCAGTATTTTGCTTATGCCCTTTGTATTCCCCAAATGAAATGAAATGAAAATCGCTTATTGTCACAAGTAGGCTTCAAATGAAGTTACTGTGAAAAGCCCCTAGTCGCCACATTCTGGCGCTGTTCGGGGAGGCTCGTACGGGAATTGAACCATGCTGCTGGCCTGCCTTGGTCTGCTTTCAAAGCCAGCGATTTAGCCCTGTGCTAAACCAGCCCCTGTAGAAGATCAAGGGGGGTGATCAAATTGAGGTACTTAAAATTATCAAAGGAGTTGATAGGATGGATCAGGAGAAATTATTTGCCCTGATGGGGGACTCCTTAATGTTAGAGCCAGGGTCTTCAGATATGAGGTTACAACGCACGCATTCACAAAACCTTTGGCGCAAGTCTTCCACATGAAGCGATTGAACCGAAGTCAATTGAAAATGGGAAGACTGAGATCTCTTTTTGCTGGGGAAAGCCATTCAGAGTTATGGAACCTGATATGTTAGACAGGTAGGTTCGATGTGGACTGCACTCGATGCAGGGAAGCTAGAAACAGACGTCTAATACTGGAGAAGATCCAACACTGTTTTATTCAACGATAGAACTGATATACATATTCAGCTGTGGGTCGGCACCATACTGAACTGACTGGAGACCTTTTAGTAGCCTGACCAGACTTACTAGCTACCGCATGGTGTTTGCACTGCGCTAGCTCGTGGACTCTGACTGTCTCAGTGGCTGGGTCCCGAGAGAGCGGGAAACCTAGTGCCCTCTGGCTTTACAGTGGTAGTGTCCTGTCTGGTGATTGGCTGCACTGTGTTGTGTGCTTACTGGTCATCCTGTGTGTCAATCACTGCCTGTCTGCATCTCATTATATACATGAGTGAATATTATGACAGAACCGAGGTGAGGAGGTGCATTAAAGATAAAGATCAGCCATGAGATATTTCTGATGTGGAGATGCCAGCGTTGGACTGGGGTGAGCACAGTACGAAGTCTTACAACACCAGGTTAAAGTCCAACAGGTTTGTTTCGATGTCAGTAGCTTTCGGAGCACTGCTCCTTCCTCAGGTGAAGGAAGGAGCAGTGCTCCGAAAGCTAGTGTTTGAAACAAACCTGTTGGACTTTAACCTGGTGTTGTAAGACTTCTTAATGAGATATTTCAACAGCAAACCTCCCATTCCTATCTTCCATTTTTTTTTTCAGATGGAGGGGGTTAAAATCAAAATCTTTGGCTACTCTTTGGAAAGCAGCAACAGGTGCAGAATCCATCACAGCACAGACGCACTTCAGTAATCAAATATGACCCCAAGCCTCTAACCATGAACTTTCGTGATGCTTCATCCAAGCATGATAGTGACTCATTAAGCACTTAATTAAGACCATTTTCTAAACTCCAAAGAATTATTCATATATTTGTATCCTTGCCTACTGCTTCAGGAGAAGTAGGGTCAATTGTCACGTCTTCACTCCATACTCATTGCAAATACAATTGATGAAAAGCAGTTTTGTTCACAAGTTCACGTTCTGTGTTCAGATTGCTCCAACGGAATCTCTCCGGTGTTGGGAAAACAAAGGCAGTTTTAAGGGAATTGGATTTGTATTGGTAAACATTAGAAATAAGGTATGGTTTTAATTGGATTTAATTTAATGTTTCTGTGCCTGGAAAGATAAAACCTTTGCTAAATTCATGCTGGACAAAGGTGTATGTGTGGGAGTGGCTAAGTTGCATCTATGTTTCTATTGTGCTCAGAGTGAAGAATAGATAAACCTGCAATAGTTGCACAGAAACTGGGGCCTTGAAAGGTAGGGAAGATTTTAATTTAGCTAATTTGGTTGGCCCAGTCACAGCAGGCCATAGCTGAGAGAGTTGGCGGCATTGCCCAGGCGCTGGTCAATGTCACACAGACACAGAGGGAGGTGGCCCAGTCCAAGAGGGAGATGGCACAGTCACTGGCTGATGTGGCACAGACCCAGAAGGTGATGGCACAGTCACAGCGTGATGCAGTCCCAGATGGTGGTGGTCGACTCGCTGTCCACCATGGGCGCAAGCATGCAGATCCTGGTCGAGACAGCAGCGGGCCTCCCGGACTGGCAGTGCCAGGTGGCAGGGTAGCCTCGGCAGCCCTGCCCCATGCATAGCCCAGAGGCCACCGGGCACCCTGAAGGAGGATGAGGTGACGGGGCCCGTGCCGGTGGATCCCGAAGGGGAGGAAGGCCGTGCACCTCACACTCCACCCGCCGTCTTGTCCCCAGCGCATCTGGTGGGCAGCAGGGTGGCACCATGCCACCTGGGACACCCGAACAACAGCAAGACCCATCCAGGCCTGGTTGCCTCAGAAGACACCCGCCAAAGGGGACCCAGGACGAAGGGCCACCTCCACTCCTGATGTACACCTATGTGTATATATGTTTTCACACACAACACCTGTGCACTATGTTACAACCCACCTCGGTGCTCTGTCTGAGTGTGAGGGGGGCGGGGAGGAGGAATAGGCGGACATTGGGGGTGGGCTTGACTCAGGAGCCGCACCTCAGCCAGAACTCACCGCTCCGGTGTCCCGCCCCAACCCACACAGCCGTCGCCCCAACCTCACCTGCGCCACCCCAGGGAATCACTGATACTGTGTGATGGAATGGCTAGCTTGCATGCAGGGATTACCCAGGTGGACGGTGGGAAATGCAATCATGGGCAGGTGGCAGACAGTGTCAAACAGTGGAGAGCACAAGAGCTCATCTCTGAGCGGGTTGTCATCATCCTCCATCCCATGGATCAACCAAGGGTCGGCACCCGGTAGTGCGGCAGGTATGTATCACAGATGGGGTTGCAGGCGGGGTGTTGGTCGGCAGGCCGCGGGCTGTGGGGGGGGGGGGGGGGGGGGGCGGATGTGGGGGTGGTATGCAGTGTCCGTGTCCTGGGTCTGTCCCCCGCCAGTCGACGAACCTGGAAGCGATCAGAGCATCCTGTGCACGTTTGCCCTGGTGTGCAAATTGTGCGGCCTCCCATGCATACCCATGTCCGCACATCCTCCCCCTCCCCATCCTCCTTATCGGACCTCTTCGTCTTCCTCCAGCATGTTGCCCTCTGCTGCGCGATATTGTGGAGGATGCAGCAGGACAGAATCATAGAATTTACAGTGCAGAAGGAGGCCATTCGGCCCATCGGTCTGCACCGGCACTTGATGCCACGATGCGGGTGACCCTCCTAGCGCCATACTGCAGGGCCCCTCCAGAGCGGTCCAGGCACCTAAACCGTATCTTCAGGATGCTGAAGCACCGCACGATCAGGCTCCGAGCCGCTGCATGGTCATGGCTGTAGTGGGTCTCTGCATCGGTCTGTGGTCTCCGGATAGCTGTCATCAGCCATGATTGCAGCGGATTTCACATCTCGCCCAGGGATCACCCCTGAGCCGGGGATGCACCTTGAAGAGGTCCGACATGTTAGAATGGTGCGTATTTCCATGCCCAACCAGGTCTACCGGGCTACACGGTGGCTCCGGTTTGCACTGCAGACTCTGGCCCCGCATGTCCCTCCCTCTATCCCTGCACCTCTGGCCCCGTCGGTGCCCAGCACCATGCGGGCCTCTGCCCTGGCGCCCATCCTGCTGCCAGGGGTACCGCCGGCCGACAATGCCCTTGCCAACTCTACGCTCCGTGGCCTCCGTCACGCACCCACGTTCGGGGCTACTGTGGGTGTTGCCCTTGGGCAGGCTGCGTACTGCCCCACCAGCTGGTGGCAGCTGATTTGAGGGGGGGTGGTATGGCGGAAGATGAGGTGGAGGGTGGGGGCTGGGGTGCGAGGTTGATGGGGTGGGGGCACCCATACGGCCGGTGGGCCGGTGTCACTCTGCAGAACCAGGGGCAAAGGTGGATGGTCAGTGGGCTGTGCAGCAAGATGTCAGCATTGCGGGCTGCGGCAATGGTGGTCTGTGCCTGGTCCCCCCGCCTCAGCAGTCGACGGTCACGCCTCTCCGTTTCCTACCTCCTCTCCCTCATCAGCCACGGCTGATTTTTAAAAGCACAAGTGAACCTCGCCGTTGAGAATCGCAGAGGTCCCGCAGAATACCGGGTCAGACACACCAATGATATGCCTTTACTGTACCTGCGGAGTGGAATGCATTGACGCTGCTGTCGAGACATGGAAGAATTGCGACTTGGCGTGTACCCTGCGCCCGCCACGATTTTGGCTTCAGAACCGATTCTCTGCCCAATGGCGTTTCACGGTTCCATGTAGGCCGACGGAAAATCCCGTCCAGATCTTCTGAGCCAGGGTTCCATTCTGGGATCTTCCCGTCCAGCTTTAACATCAACTGGGATCATAACAACGGTTAGCTTACTGATTGCCTTTTAAATGATTCTTCAGGCCTGCATGAAAAATTCGATATAATACTCATCGAGAAATATCAATGAAAGACATACATGTCAATGAATTGTCTTTGGCTGCAGGCGAGGCCTCATAACTGCAGGAACATCCCAGAACCCACAAGTTTCAGCTGTCACGGAGCAGCCAAGAAAAGCACCCAGATGCTTCCTTACATCTGGGAAGAGTAGAGGGAACATCATCAGCATCTGGCTCACTGGTTGCAAAGAGCATATGGTAAAGAGACAAGAAATAAATGCTGGAGGTACATCTTTGGCTGCTCTGGCAACATCTGGACAGAAAACGCTAATTAGGAAAACAAATAGAATGTTATCATTTATTGTGAGGGGAATTGATTACAAAAGTGGGAAGGTTATACTTCAGCTGTACAGGGCATTGGTGAGACCACATCTGGAGTATTGTATCCAGTATCTATCTCCTTATTTAAGAAAAGATGTAAATGCATTCGAAGCAGTTCAGAAATGGTTTATTCGGCTAAAGCCGGAATGGGCTGGTTGCCTGATGAGGAAAGGTTAGAGAGGTGAGGTTGAGAAGACTAAGAGGTGTCTTGATCTGAACCTTTATGGTCCTGAGGGGGGCTTGACAGGGTGGATGTGGAGAAGATGTTTTTTCTTGTGGGAGAATCTAGAACGAGGGGTCCCTGTTTAAGACGGAGATGAGGAGAAATTATTTTCTCTCCGAGGGTCGTGGGCCTCTTGCTCAAAGGGCAGTGGAAGCAGAGTCTTTGAGTAATTTTAAGGCCGAGCTAAGTGTTAATTAACAAGGGGTAAAAGGTTATCAGGGTTAGGCAAGAATGTGGGGTTGAAGTTACAATCAGAATCCTGGCCTAATTTAATAGCGGAGCAGGTTCGAGGGATTGAGAGCCTATTGCTCCTAACTTGTTACGTTCAAATGTGGAAAACCAGTTGTATTTAGACCCCCTTCCTTTTTACGAATCTGGCAGAGACCTCCAATTAGAGTCCTTGCCATCCTTATCCACTTTGGTCGATTCAAGAAGACCCAGAGAGAGAATAATTGAGACCGGAGCCAAAATGAGTCTGTGGTTTAGCACAGGGCTAAATGGCTGGCTTTGAAAGCAGACCAAGGCAGGCCAGCAGCACGGTTCAATTCCCATACCAGCCTCCCCGAACAGGTGCTGGAATGTGGCGACTAGGGACTTTTCACAGTAACTTCATTTGAAGCCTACTTGTGACAATACGCGATTTTCATTTCACTTTTTTCATTTCAAAAGAAGAAATTTCATAGCAGTCAAACTCCATTCGCTTACTGCTAAATATGTTCCTCTTCCTGGCAGCAGTTTGAAATTTAACCAGTCTGTTCACTAACCTCGTGCATCATTTGAGCCAAGTTGAGCTCCTAAGCTCCTGTTCATGCTGTCAGTATTACCATCTCTTTTTACCTGTCTAATATCACCCGACTTTGCTCCTGCGTCAGTTTATATGCTACCGAAATCTTCATTCATGCTTTCATTACCTCTAGACTTGACTATACTGACACACTCCTGGTTGATCTCCCACATTCTACTCTATGAGAGTGTCCCAAACTCAATTGCCCATGTTTCAATTTGCAGCAAGTCCCCCATCACCCCTGTGCTCGCTGACTTAGATTCGCTCCCAGTCATGTGACATCGTGCCTTTAAGATCCTCAACCATGTTTGCAAATACTCTCCTCACCTTTGCCCCTCCCTATCTTTGTAATCTCCTCCAACACGGAGATATCTGAGCTGCTCTGATTCTCGCCTCTTGTGCGTTCGCAGTTATAATCGCTCCATCATTGCCGAGCCCCCAAACTCTGCAATATCCTCCCTGCACTTCTCCACCTCTCTACCTCACTTTCTGTCTTTAAGGAGAGATGATGGCGCAGTGCTATTTGCATTGAGCTAGTAATCTCGGAGGCCATGGAGATATCGGTTCGAATCATCGCCGCCACGCCTGAGCAGATGGTGAAATTTGAAATCAATGAAAATGTGGAACTAAAAAGCTAATGATGATTGTTGATTGTCGTTAAAAACTCATCTAGCTCACTAATGTCCTTTAGGGAAGGAAATCCGCCATCCTTACCTGGTCTGGCCTATATGAGACTCCAGACTCCACGGCAATGTGGATGACTTTCAAATGGCCTAGCAAGCCACTCAGTTCAATGACAATCAGCATTGGGCAATAAATGCTGGCTCAGCATTTCATG
Organism: Scyliorhinus torazame; assembly: GCF_047496885.1. Classification (NCBI taxonomy): domain Eukaryota; kingdom Metazoa; phylum Chordata; class Chondrichthyes; order Carcharhiniformes; family Scyliorhinidae; genus Scyliorhinus; species Scyliorhinus torazame. The sequence goes on along the minus strand of NC_092715.1, from coordinate 35,652,262 downwards.
AACGAATTTTAACAAAGTAAACCAAGCTATTGATCATCTAACCTAACATGTGACTCGGTGTCACAATATTTCAAAATGCTCCTGCGCACTGCCTTTGAACGTTTTATCATTTCACCTGCACCAAATAAATATACATTGTTGGTAATTACTTTCATGCATACTTTCAGGCTAATGATACCTTTGGTTCTTAATTGACTCTTTTCCAATTGAATTTGTTGTCTTTTGGAATTCATTAATGTGTGGTAAGGCAGGGTTAATAAACTTTGCAGCACCATGGTGTCAAGGTTTGATTCAATTTGTCACCATGAAGTGAAATGATGTTCATGCAAATGAATATTCAGATAGTAATTTGAATATTTTCCCCTGCCCTCAGTTTGATGATGTCTGAAAGGAAAGAGTCAAATATTCCTGAATAAATACACCTCTGACGCAAGAAAAGAACAGCAATCGGCAGCCCTTAATTATTTGCGCCAACACTGGGTATTTTTATGTGCTTGATGGGAATTAACAGCTCATTTCCAAATTTAAATCTGAGCTTAAGCAAGTAATTTTGGTCACTTGAGTAAAAAGAGCGCTAAAGGTCAACCATCTTAATAACTATTACAATCTGCTGGCCTCTCTCGAGTACTAAATTCTAACCTGCTCGATGCATTGCCGTTTTGTTTTTCTACCTTGAACCCCAGAAGGAACTGTTCAAGTAATGAGAAGTGTGCTACAGATTCAGATATGACAACAATAACTTTCATTTCTATAGTACCTTATAAGGCCTTCATTGCAATAAAACCGCCCAAGAGCGCTACCGACAAAAATTGATGCTTAGCTGCATGAAGAGATATGGTCACAGGGATATGTTTTAAGGAGAGTCCTGAGGGATGGCAGAGGGGTGGAGAGCTTTAGGGAGGGAATCCGAGAATTTAGGGCCTTAACTGACTGCTGAAGATTTGCTGGAGCAGTGAAAATCTGGCGTGTGCAAGAGATCAGAATCAGAGGAGGGCAAAGATATTGAAGGATGGTAAGGCTGGATAGGGTGATAAAAAGGAAATAATTGCATTTATATACCACTTGTTGCAACCTCAGCACATCCCAATGTACTGTAAGGCAAATGAAGTATTTTTGAACTGTTGTAATGTGGGAAATGTGGCAGGCAATCTGCGCACAGCATGCCCTATGAGCAGCAGTAATGATCAGATCATCTCACTCTTTTAATAATGTTGATTGAGGGATATATATCAGGCAGGACACTGGGGATAACTCCGCTGCTGATCTTCAAAATAGTACCATGGAATCTTTCCTATCGCTCTGAGAGAGCAGATGGGCTTCAGTTTAACATTCCTTCTGCAAGACAGCACCTCCTACAGGGTGGCACATCCTCTGAAGCCAATTGGTGTGTCAGCCCATAGTTTTGTGCTTAAGTCGCTGAAGCTGGGTGTTTTAGGTAAGCTCAGAGAAGGAGGCAAAAGAGGGGGAGGTGTGGCGCTGCTAGTCAAGAGCAGTATTACGGTGGCGGAGAGGATGCTAGATGGGGACTCTTCTTCCGAGGTAGTATTGGCTGAAGTTAGAAACAGGAAAGGAGAGGTCACCCTGTTGGGAGTTTTTTATAGGCCTCCGAATAGTTCTAGGGATGTAGAGGAAAGGATGGCGAAGATGATTCTGGATGTGAGCGAAAGTAACAGGGTAGTTATTATGGGAGACTTTAACTTTCCAAATATTGACTGGAAAATATATAGTTCGAGTACAATAGATGGGTCGTTTTTTGTACAGTGTGTGCAGGAGGGTTTCCTGAAACAATATGTTGACAGGCCAACAAGAGGCGAGGCCACGTTGGATTTGGTTTTGGGTAATGAACCAGGCCAGGTGTTGGATTTGGAGGTAGGAGAGCACTTTGGGGACAGTGACCACAATTCGGTGACGTTTACGTTAATGATGGAAAGGGATAAGTATACACCGCAGGGCAAGAGTTATAGCTGGGGGAAGGGCAATTATGATGCCATTAGACGTGACTTGGGGGGGATAAGGTGGAGAAGTAGGCTGCAAGTGTTGGGCACACTGGATAAGTGGGGCTTGTTCAAGGATCAGCTACTGCGTGTTCTTGATAAGTATGTACCGGTCAGACAGGGAGGAAGGCGTCGAGCGAGGGAACCGTGGTTTACCAAGGAAGTGGAATCTCTTGTTAAGAGGAAGAAGAAGGCCTATGTGAAGATGAAGTGTGAAGTTTCGGTTGGGGCGATGGATAGTTACAAGGTAGCGAGGAAGGATCTAAAGAGAGAGCTAAGACGAGCAAGGAGGGGACATGAGAAGTATTTGGCAGGAAGGATCAAGGAAAACCCAAAAGCTTTCTATAGGTATGTCAGGAATAAGCGAATGACTAGGGAAAGAGTAGGACCAGTCAAGGACAGGGATGGGAAATTGTGTGTGGAGTCTGAAGAGATAGGCGAGATACTAAATGAATATTTTTCGTCAGTATTCACTCAGGAAAAAGATAATGTTGTGGAGGAGAATGCTGAGCCCCAGGCTAATAGAATAGATGGCATTGAGGTACGTAGGGAAGAGGTGTTGGCAATTCTGGACAGGCTGAAAATAGATAAGTCCCCGGGACCTGATGGGATTTATCCTAGGATTCTATGGGAGGCCAGGGAAGAGATTGCTGGACCTTTGGCTTTGATTTTTATGTCATCATTGGCTACAGGAATAGTGCCAGAGGACTGGAGGACAGCAAATGTGGTCCCTTTGTTCAAAAAGGGGAGCAGAGACAACCCCGGCAACTATAGACCGGTGAGCCTCACGTCTGTAGTGGGTAAAGTCTTGGAGGGGATTATAAGGGACAAGATTTATAATCATCTAGATAGGAATAATATGATCAGGGATAGTCAGCATGGCTTTGTGAAGGGTAGGTCATGCCTCACAAACCTTATTGAGTTCTTTGAGAAGGTGACTGAACAGGTAGACGAGGGTAGAGCAGTTGATGTGGTGTATATGGATTTCAGCAAAGCGTTTGATAAGGTTCCCCACGGTAGGCTATTGCAAAAAATACGGAGGCTGGGGATTGAGGGTGATTTAGAGATGTGGATCAGAAATTGGCTAGCTGAAAGAAGACAGAGGGTGGTGGTTGATGGGAAATGTTCAGAATGGAGTACAGTCACAAGTGGAGTACCACAAGGATCTGTTCTGGGGCCGTTGCTGTTTGTCATTTTTATCAATGACCTAGAGGAAGGCGCAGAAGGGTGGGTGAGTAAATTTGCAGACGATACTAAAGTCGGTGGTGTTGTCGATAGTGTGGAAGGATGTAGCAGGTTACAGAGGGATATAGATAAGCTGCAGAGCTGGGCTGAGAGGTGGCAAATGGAGTTTAATGTAGAGAAGTGTGAGGTGATTCACTTTGGAAGGAATAACAGGAATGCGGAATATTTGGCTAATGGTAAAGTTCTTGAAAGTGTGGATGAGCAGAGGGATCTAGGTGTCCATGTACATAGATCCCTGAAAGTTGCCACCCAGGTTGATAGGGTTGTGAAGAAGGCCTATGGAGTGTTGGCCTTTATTGGTAGAGGGATTGAGTTCCGGAGTCGGGAGGTCATGTTGCAGCTGTACAGAACTCTGGTCCGGCCGCATTTGGAGTATTGCGTACAGTTCTGATCACCGCATTATAGGAAGGACGTGGAGGCTTTGGAGCGGGTGCAGAGGAGATTTACCAGGATGTTGCCTGGTATGGAGGGAAAATCTTATGAGGAAAGGCTGATGGACTTGAGGTTGTTTTCGTTGGAGAGAAGAAGGTTAAGAGGAGACTTAATAGAGGCATACAAAATGATCAGGGGGTTGGATAGGGTGGACAGTGAGAGCCTTCTCCCGCGGATGGATATGGCTGGCACGAGGGGACATAACTTTAAACTGAGGGGTAATAGATATAGGACAGAGGTCAGAGGTAGGTTCTTTACGCAAAGAGTAGTGAGGCCGTGGAATGCCCTACCTGCTACAATAGTGAACTCGCCAACATTGAGGGCATTTAAAAGTTTATTGGATAAACATATGGATGATAATGGCATAGTGTAGGTTAGATGGCTTTTGTTTCGGTGCAACATCGTGGGCCGAAGGGCCTGTACTGCGCTGTATTGTTCTATGTTCTATGTTCTAAGCTGGGCTTGAACCGACAACGTCCTGACTCGGAGGTGACAGTACCATCAACTGAGTCAAGGCTGACTTGGAGGAGGTTATAGAGATGGAACAATGAGAGGCCATGGAGACATTTAAAAGCAAGAAAGAGATATAGGCTGAACACTTCACTGGCAAATGATTTCCTTTCAGTTATTGTAAGAGGACATTGTCAGTTGACAGTCAGAAGGTGAATGCTGTGTACCATCCAGACATGGATACATGGCTCTCTATGCCCTCATATATAATAAAGCTGTCTCAATTTGTCAGCTCTTCACTCGAGGTTTTATATATGCGGTTGAAGGCTGGTCATTGGTTCACACCTTATTTTGTATGTAACAGATGATGCACATTTGATTTGTAGCACCAACGCAGTCCCACCATGAGATGTCTGAAATGAGAAAGTGATTTGCAAAACCGAGTTAAGCAGCAAGGGTTGATTTCTTTGCACCTGGGGCACACTGGAGCCGACCTGAGATGATCGGGCACTTGGCAAAGTTCTATTAGCACATCAAAATCCACCAATCCAATGTAGAGTTGCAGCTAAATACACTGTCACCTCTGAAAATATTAACATTTACTCAATAGCAAAATGGATCATATACTGCCTCCATATATTTCCACATAACAATGAAAAATGTGAGTATCGCTGAAAAAAAGAGACATGCTTCTGAAGCTTTTCACCTTCCACTCACCTGACAAGAATACCAAATCTCAAAGGGAATAGTAATTTATACCACATGTGAAGAGGCTGTTGGTTGGTCAGCAAGTGGACAATGATTGATAGAGGTGCTGCAATGCACAGGGAGAAAGTTAACTGCTAAGGCTTTGTTTAATTTAATCCAGGCAAGTTTCTTCACGGAATTTACAGTGCAGAAGGAGGCCATTCGGCCCATCGAGTCTGCGTCGGCTCTTGGAAAGAGCACCCTACCCAAGCCCACACCCCCACCCTATCCCCATAACCCAATAACCACACCCAACACTAAGGGCAATTTTGGACACTAAAGGCAATTTAGCATGGCCAATTCACTTAACCTGCACATCTTTGCACTGTGGAGGAAACCGGAGCACCCGGAGGAAGCCCACGCACACATGGGGAGGATGTGCCGACTCCGCACAGACAGTGACCCAAGCCGGGAATCGAACCTGGGACCCTGGAGCTGTGAAGCAATTGTGCTCACCACTATGCTACCGTGCTGCCCTCACTCTGGTTAAAGTTCACTCTGGTCAAAGCGTTGTCATGAGTAATGAATCAAGGAATGGCTATCGCCCAAGCTTTTGTTTAGCTGAAAAAGGCACAATCCGTGGACATGTCCTTTCTGCTTGAAAAAGACAGGGTCCTGCGAGTGAATATATGTAGCCTTTAACATGCGTAAATGAGCTACACTACAAGCCCGACTGATTATCTCAGAATTTGTTGTCAGTGTAATTCTTAGCATGACTGGGATTGTTTAGCAAGTGTTCAATTGTGGAATCACATCTAATGTTGAACACCACGTTCCCAGTTTTGTAAGCATTGGTCCACTGAGCACGGTCAGTGCATGCCCCTCCGAGTATTTGTGACAGGTGAAACAGCTAACTTCACCTGTTGCTCAAAGTTTGAGACTTCTTATCCTTTCCGAGTAAACTGAGGTTGACCGGGAACTTTTCAGGATCAAAAGTGTCAGACTTAGGCCCATTCATGAGTTTCGTGCTGTAAAATTGGAGCGTTTGAGCAAGCGCCTGGTTTAACCATATAAGTAAGGAGTGATAGGCGAAGAATCAGCAGTGGGGAACATTTTTAGGGCTGCATTTTGCCGGCTGGGAGGTAGAATGGTTGACGTATGATAGGGGAAGAAATCTTCCTCCACACTATAGCATTTTACCAGTGACAGGAACCTCAGCACCCTTATATGCTCGACATTTTGCCCCACCGAGAGGACATACCGCTGTGTGGAGAAGTTTGGCAGATTCCTGGGGAGGTCGGGATAAGGTAGACAAGGGAAAACTATTTCCATTGGTTGATAGTAAAAGGACTAGGAGAGACAGATTTAAGGTTTTGGGCAAAAGATGGGCCACGCAGCAAGTAGTGGAAGCAAAGGTGATCAATGGTTTCAAAAGGACATTGGATGGGAATCTGAAACAATTAAACATACAGAGCTATGGGGTGGGAAGAATGGATGTGGAAATGACTGGAGATTTGGCATGAATTCAATGGGCTGAGTGGCCTCTTTCTGTGTCACAAATGACTCGACGTCTGCATTTTTGGCTTTGCTAAAACAAATTCACAACCTCCAAAGTGCACGTTAGACCATAAGAGAAGGTGCATAAGTAGGCCGCTTGGCCCATCGAGTCTGCATCGACCCCTCTGAATGGGCACCCTACCTACTCCCCTGCTCAATGCCTGAAACCCCACCTAACCTGCGTAACCCTGGAGACTAAAAAGCAATTTAGCGTGGCCAATCCACATAACCTGCACATCTTTGAACTGTGGGAGGAACCCAGAGCACCCGGAGGCAACCCAGGCAGACACGGGGAGAAAGTGCAAACTCCACACAAACATGATGTGGAGATGCCGGCGTTGGGCTGGGGTGAGCACAGTAAGAAGTCTTACAACACCAGGTTAAAGTCCAACAGGTTTGTTTCGAATCATTAGCTTTCGGAGTGCAGCTCCTTCCTCAGGTGAATGAAGAGGTAGGTTCCAGAAACATATATATAGACAAAGTCAAAGATGCAAGCCAATACTTTGAATGTGAGTCTTTGCAGGTAATTAAGTCTTTACAGAGCCAGAGAGGAACACTGGGGCGAGGAATAGGTTTTGGGGAACACTGTTTACAGTACTCTAGGTGTGGTCTAATTAGTGCGTTGTATAGTTTTCTCAAAACTTCCCTATTTTTATATTCTTTTGTCTTTGAAATGAAGGCTGACATTCAGTTTACTTTCCCAATTACCTGTTAAAAGTGGAACGGAAGCTTTGTTTGTGTAAAACCTGGACTGGATTTCGGAATGCAAACTGCTGAGAGAAAGTATTATGAGAGAATGTTTTGAAGCATGTTTTGGGAGTGGAATTTGGAAACTCTCATGTGACAATCATCTGGGGAGATTCTGAGGACAAAACTACAGACACTAACTTAGGTGCAGAGCGGTGCTTGTAGTTGACTATAGCTAATCTATGTGCTTAATTTGTGTTAATAGGACGATCACAGCTTAAGAGATGCTTTGTAATCAGTGTTAATTTTTAAATCAGCGTGTACTTGTTCAATTAAGTGGGATTAAAGGAGCATTGTATAATAATTGAGCTTTTCATGTTTAATACTTTTATTTTTTCAACAGCCCTGTTACTCTGTTCTTCCATATTTTTTGAAAAGGAATAGTAAAGGTTACCATCTTTTGAGCAGGGGTTCCATTCTGGGCTCTACCTATCCAGTCATAACATCAACTGGGATTGTAACAGCAGCTACCTTCAAATAGATCCAATTTTTTGTTGATTGGTTGTCAAAAACAAGATTGTTGGGCATTACATTTATTAAGAGGTCTAAACTTAGAGCTCCCTTGACGATCCTTTAAAACAGAGTTGAGGAGGAATGTTTTCAGCCAGAGAGTGGTGAATCTCTGGAACTCTTTGCCGCAGAAGGCTGTGTAGGCCAAATCACTGAGTGTCTTTAAGACAGAGACAGATAGGTTCTTGATTAATAAGGGGATCAGGGGTTATGTGGGAAGGCAGGAGAATGGGGATGAGAAAAATATTGGCCATGATTGAATGGCGGAGCAGACTCGATGGGCCGAGTGGCCCAATTCTGCTCCTATGTCTTATGGGCTTACCCGTTTGGATAGGTTTGGAGAGGTAAGTTGCCCTTTGCGATATGTCCAGCACACCCTTTTGGAGTGGTCAAGTGCTCTTTGGACTGTTAAAATTAGACATGAATGTGCATACAAAGTGGATAAACTCATTGGAACTGTCAAGCTGTCAAGGCATTTAAACCTCATGACCTTTAAATAAAAAAATATTCTGTAATTAGAAAATACCAATGCTTGCCCTTTTACTCTGCCTGTTAACAACATCCTGAGGACTATCATTATAGAATTCATGTTGTATGACTGATTCCACAACAAAAAATATTGGGCGCTTGAGATAAATGGACAACAATAAACATGGATAACTTTAATTTACATATAAACTGGAAAGATCAGATTGACAGTAGCAGCTTGGATGAGGAGTTCATAGAATGCTTTTGAGATAGTTTCTTAGAACAACATATGCTGGAACTAATCAGTGAGCAGGTTAAATTAGACTTTGTATTGTATATTGTGATGGGACTAATTAATCACATCAGAGTAAAGGTATCCTGAGGTAGCTGCAACCACAATATGATTGAATTCTACAACCAGTTTGAAGGGGAGTAGAATGGTTCTGAGGCTAGTATGTTAAACCTAAATCAGGGCAATTATGAGGGCATAAAAGGTGAGCCAGCTGAATTGAACTGGCATACGAGGCTAGGCAATAGATGCAGAGAGTAGCAGTGGCAGACATGTAAGAGGATATTTCAGAATTCTCAGAATAAATATATTCCGACCATAAAGACACATTCCAAAGGGAGGACCCACCATGTGTGGTTAACTAAAGAAATTCGAGAAAGCATAAGGAAAACGTTACAATTGCTCAAAGGTGAGGGGCAGGTCAAATGATTGGTCAGAATATAAAGAATGCCAGAGAATGACTAAAAGGTTAATCATGAGAAAGAAATTAGTGTACGAGAGGAAGTTAGCTGAAACTACGGATAGCGAGAGTTTCCACAGCTATCTAAAGAGGAAAAGAGGAAACAAAGGGGGTGTTGGTCCTCTTGAGAGTGACATTGGGGTGTTAATAGTAGATAACAAGGAAAGGGCAGATGAAGTGAACAAATACTTTGCTATGGAGGATGCAAAAACATTCCTGTAATATCTGTAAATCAAGAGGTGAAAGGGAGCGAGGAACTCGGTGAAATTACAATCACTAGGGAAGTGGTAAAGATGAAACACCTTTCCTTGGATTGCTACCTTGCGGTGATGGAGAGGTTTGAACATTCCATTGATCCGAAAAGCAATGCTGTCGGGAGTCGTAAACTCCTGGTAGGGTCGCCCATGACGGTAAGGTTGAAGGGGAGGAACCAGACTTAACCCATTCCAAAACTCGTCTTCAATGGCAGATCATGAGGAATATATTCATCAATACCGTATTAAAATCTTTTATCATCACACCAGAAAATAGCTTACAATTACTCCTTAAATAATTTACTACACAAGACTGAATATAATACCGCTAACTGCTTTCTTTATTCCCACTTAAACAACAAGAAAATAAACCATCTCAGCTCTCAATCCACCTTAAATAATGATGGCTCATACCATACCCCTATTTATCTTTGCAATCACTCCTGGAGCGAAATATCCTTTCCTCACAGGCTTACAAAATTAAAATAAAATACAGAAGTTTCTGCCCAGTATCCGAGCCATTGTTGGGGTCTGGTTTGGGATCATAATAGAGGAGAGCGAAAAGATGGTAGCTAAAATTTCAGATGACACAAAAATAGGTAGGAAAATACATAATATAAGCACAGAAAATTCTGGGAAAACTGAACAAGTCTTACAACATCTTTGGAGAGAAAAGCAAAGTTGGTGCTTCGAGCCTGTAGAGTCAACAGGCTCAAAACAGTAACTCTGTTTTCTCTCCACTGATGAAGCTGTTGAGTTTTTCCAGCATTTTTTGTTTCTAATTTAAGATTTCCAGCATCTGCAGTATTTTGACTTTATTATATATAGGTAGGAAAGTATATTGTGAAGAAGACCTATGGAGTTTGCAAATGGATACAGCTAAGTTAAGTGAGTGAGCACAAATCTGGCAGATGCTGTATAATGTGAGAAAATGTGAAGTTGTTCACTTTGGCAGGAAAAATAAATTGGGGGCGATTCTCCAAAATGGAGACGAAGTGTTCGCGCCGTCGTGAACGGCGTTGCGTTTCACGACGGCGTGAAACGGACAAGGGGACGACCGATTCTGTCCCCCACAGGGGGCCAGAACGCGCTGGAGTGGTTCATGCCGCTCCAGCCTCCCTTCCCGGCGCCAAATGGGCAGCGCGCCAACCTGCGCAGGCGCGAGGGACTTTTACAGTGCGCCATGGCATTGGTGTTCAGGGGCTGGCTGCGCAGGAAAGTAGGCCTGGGCGGGGGAGAGGCCGGCCCGCCAATTGGTGGGCCCCGATCGTGGGCCAGACCCCATCGGAGCCCCCCCCCCCGGGGACGGAGCCCCCCTTCCCCTCCCACAGGCTGCCCCCGACCCTTCACGCAGAGTTCCCGCCGGCAGCGACCAGGGGTGAACGGCGCCGGCGGGACTCTGTCGTATCTGCGCAGCCTGAGAATCAGCGGCCCAGCCGATTCCACTGCCCGCGGTTGGCGGCACGTTAAACGCGCCGCCGCAAATGTCACCGATTCTCCACACCTCGGAGAATCGCGCGCCGACATTGGGGCGTCGTGGCCCGGTTGCGCCGATTCTCCGGGCCGGCGCCGGGCTTGGAGAATCGCCCCAAAAAAAGTAGGATATTACTTCAGCAGAATAACTTCAAAATTCCGAGGTGCAGAGGGACCTAAGTTTACCAGTACATAGAATCATAGAATCATAGAATATGCAGTGCAGAAGGAGGTCTTTTGGCCCATCGAGTCTGCATCAACCCTTGGAAACAGCACCCTACTCAAGTCCAAGCTCCCACCCTATCGCCGTATCCCCACCCAACCTTTTCTTTTTGGACACTTAAGTGCAATTGTTTATCATGGCCAATCCACCTAACCTGCACATCTTTGGACTGTGGGAGGAAACCGGAGCACCTGGAGGAAACCCACGCAGACATGGGCAGAAGGTGCAGACTCCGCACAGGCAGTGACCAAAGCTGGGAATCGAACCTGGGACCCTGAAGCTATGAAGCAACTGTGCTAACCACTGTGCTGTCGTGCAACCGTACATGAGTTGCAAAAAAGCTAGCATGTAGGTACAGGGCACAACAGGGTGGTCGGGGAGGGGGTGGTGTGATGGCGGGGGGGGGGGGGGGTGATTATTCAGGGTGAAGGAGAGAAATGGGGGAGGGGAGATTGGGGGGAAGCAGGGTAATGTGCTGGGGGAAGGATTGGGGGTAGGCAGGGATTGGAGGGAAGGAGGGAAATGGAGGGGGGATTTGATGAAGGAGCGGAATGGGGGAGGGGAGGAGGAAGGAGGGATTGGGGCGAGGGTGGGAAATTAAGCGATGGGTGAGCTGATGGACACAGCCTCGTCCTATGAAAGTCTAGTGAGGGTGAAGGCTCCCTGGTCCTCTGGCCAATTTGGCCCTTTCCCGCTGTCTGCCCTCCATCTTCCGGCTCCTCCAGCAGCTCCTCCTTGGGCTTGTCTGCCACCCTTCCTGGTCCACCTCCTCTTCTACCTCAGACAAGGCTGCATGTTTCTCCTCCTCCTCCTCCAAAATGTCACTCCACTGCTGTGCATTGTGGAGGGCAGAGCAGACCACCACAACGTGGGAGACCCTCTGGGGGGGTGCACTGCAGGGCACCACCAGACCGGTCTAGGCGTGGAACCGCATTTTATGCAGGCGGACGTACTGCTCAATGACAGCCCAGGTGGCAACATGGTCCTCGTTATAATGGACCACTGCACCGGTCTCAGGCCTCCACACCGGTGTCATCAACCAGGGCCTCAGTGGGCATCCCTTGTCCTCCAAGAGCCAACCTGTCATCCTGGGGTGGTCCTTAAAGATGCTGGGGATCTATGAGTTCCTAACTCGCATTAGGTCCTTTTCCCCTGTTACCCCTGTGACTGCAGACCTACATTGGTCCTTCTTCAAACAATGTCTTAATTTTAAAATTTCATCCTTGTTTTTCAATTCTCCAGGGCCTCCACCCTGCCTGTGTATGTAGTGTCCTCCTGCCCCACAACCCTACAAGATGTCTGCATGATTTAATTCTGGACTCCTGAATATCTTTGGTTTTAACTATTCACTATTGATGTGGATACCCTCTGCTGAGTAGGCACAACCGCCTGGAATTCCCTCCCTCCTCCACTCTGCCTCTCTATCTCATTTTCCTCCTTTCAGACACTTTTTAAGATCAACCAGAACCTTGATCACAGAAGTAGTCTGACCCAGTGGTCTGAAATCTCGGCCATCTGCTGGAGGCATTCGCTGGTCCCGCTGGCATCCCACTCTTGCCCAAGGGTTTCCCAATGGTGTGGGGTGGTCTCAATGAGAATTCCCATTGACAGTGGTGGGAGAAGAGAATCCCGCCTCCAGTGGACGGCACACCGCCTCCCACTTCCTTGAAACACGCGGCTGGGAGGCTGGAGAATCCAGCCCATAATATCTCCTGACGTGGGTCAGTGTCACAATTTGCGAAATAATACTCCTGTAAAGCACCTTGCGATGCTTTATTACATTAAAGGTGCTACACAAATATACGCTGTTGTTATTGTGTGGAGCATTCCCAATTGCTGTGCGGCACCACATCTGCGCAATTCAGAGGGACAACAATTGCATTTGAGTCGATTGACCAGGATGGTGCCTGGCATGAGGATATGCAAATATCAAGGAAGATTGTGTCATATTTTTATTGCAACACCGTAATTATGAGGCAGTATGGTGGCACAGTTTGAAATTATGGGAAAGCTTTGATAGAAAGTAGACTCTTTCCTTTAGGGGGGGTCAAGAACAAACGGCTAGGGATTCAAAAAGGGGGCAATTCTCCGAGCCCCGCGCCGGGCTGGAGAATCGCCGCAACCGCGCCACGACACCCCGATGCCGGCGCACGATTCTCTGAGGTGCGGAGAATCGGCGGCATTTGTTCCGGCGGGTTTAGCGTAGAATCGCCGATTCTCCGGCCCGGATGGGCCGAGTGGCCGCGCCGATACGACAGAGTCCCGCCGGGGCCGTTCACCCCTGGTCGCTGCCGGTGGGAACTCGGCGCGAATGGTCGGGGGGCGGCCAGTGGGGGGACTCCTTCACCGGCATGGGGGGGGCCTCCGATGGGGTCTGGCCAGCGATCGGGGCCCACCGATCGGCGGGCTGGCCTCTCTCCCCACCCCCGGGCCTACTTTCTGGTGCGGCCGGCCCCTGAACACCGACGCAATGTTGAGTCGGGGCCGGTGCGCTAAAGAAGTCCCCGCGCATGCGCAGGTTTGTGCGGCCCAACTGCGCATGCGCGGGTTGGCGCGGCGCCCATTTGGTGCCACGAAACGATGCTGGAGCGGAGTGAACCACTCCAGCGCCGTGCTGGCCCCCACAGGGGGCCAGAATCAGTCGTACTCGGGCCCGGTTCGCGCCATCGTGAAATGCGATGGCGTTCACGACGGCGCGAACACTTGGGCTCCATATTGGAGAATCGCCCCCAAGATTTAAAGGAATTTATGTGGGTTTAATCTTGATACAGGAAGAACATTAGTCAGAGCGTATGGGATGTAATTGATGTCCAGCAGTAACACAATGTGGATAATAGCCATTTTATTATTATTATTATTAGAGTACCACGCCTGGTTTTCTTTTAACTTCTTTGGAAAATAAAGTCAGGCAGGTTCTTAAATGATCTCCCTTTTGTACTATCACCAAAGACCATTACATCTGCTACACCTGTAAGCATTTGTGCTTAAAGACATTTAAATGGAGGAAAACTTTAACACTGAAGAAAATTGTGAGGCTGAAGAATTCACATCCCCACTGAGCAGTTCAGATAGAAACTAAAGAGATCTTTTTAACCTCACCTTCAGCTGTGAAATTAACAAGGTTTATTTGACTCCCTGGTTTACACTGTGCAAGATTTCATTTCACATTGAACCCAGTCAGTTTCCCACTGCCTGGCTTCAGTTAAAATGACCTCCAACATCACATTCAAAATTAGATTGGATAGAATGATCAAGGAATGGAACATGAGGTTATATAAAAAAATTAAACAATTAAAATTATTATTTAAATTAATTAACTAATTGAATATGGCTGGACAGGTGATGTGCTGTTGCTGTATGATGATGATGGAACTGGTGGATCCCATTGAGACCGTCAGTGACCACATCTGCAGCAAGTGTTGGCTGCTCGAGGAACTTCGGCTCAGAATTGATGAGCTGGAGACCGAGCTGCACACACTGCGGCACATCAGGGAGGGGGAAAATTACCTGGACGCTTTGTTTCAGGAGGCAGTCACACCCGGTAGAATAAGTACTGTTAATTCGGACAGTGGTCAGGGACAGAGTGGTGTGACTGCAAGGGAGGCAGGTAGGGGGATCCTGAGTTTAGGAGTTGAGGAGCCTCAGCCCTTGACCTTGTCCAACAGGTATGAGGTACTTGCTCCCTGTGTGGATGAGGAAGAGGGCTGTAGGGAGGATGCGTTGACTGACCACGGCACCGTGGTACAGGAAGCCATTCAAGAGGGGGGAGCAAAAAGACAAGTGGTAGTTGTAGGGGATTCTATAATTAGGGGGATTGATGGCATCCTTTGTAAGCCAGATCGAGAGTCCCGCATGGTATGTTGCCTGCCCGGTGCCAGGGTGAGGGACATCTCTGATCGGCTTGAAAGGATTTTGGAGGGGGAGGGGGAGGATCCAGTTGTTGTGGTCCACATTGGGACTATCAACATAGGTAAGACTAGGAAAGAGGACCTGTTTGGGGATTATCAAACACTAGGGACTAAATTAAAGAACAGGTCCTCCAGTGTTATAATCTCTGGATTACTACCCGAGCCACGTGCCAATTGGCATAGGGTTGAGAAAATTAGGGAAGTTAACACGTGGCTAAAGGAGTGGTGCGGGAAGGAGGGATTCCATTTCATGGGGCATTGGCATCAGTACTGGGGCAGGAGGGACCTGTACCGTTGGGACGGTCTTCCCCTGAACCATTCTGGGACCAATGTTCTAGCGAATAGGATAAATAGGTTGGTCACAAGGACTTTAAACTAGCAAGGTGGGGGGGAAGGGAAGTGTAAAGCTATGGACAGTATAATGGTTAATGGAGATCAAGGCAGCAGGTTACGTGACAAGTTATTATGTAGAGATATGGGTTCAAAGACAAGGAAAATTAGGAGAAAGGGTAAGAGGAAAAATAATTTGCGAAAAGTTACTGATCAAGGTGTTAGGGTTCATAACAAAGACATAAAAAACAGCATAAGTGTCCTTTACCTGAATGCTCGTAGTATACGAAATAAGGTAAATGAGTTGATGGCGCAAATCATCGTGAATGACTATGATTTAGCGGCCATTACTGAAACATGGTTAAAAGATGGTCACGACTGGGAGTTAAATATCCAAGGGTATCAGACTATACGAAAGGATAGAATGGACGGTAAGGGCGGTGGTGTAGCTTTGTTGTTTAAGGATGGCATCCAGGCAATAGTAAGGGATGATATTGGTGCTATGGAGGACAAGGTTGAATCAATTTGGGTGGAAATCAGGAATAGTAAGGCGAAAAGGTCACTGATAGGAGTAGTCTATAGGCCACCAAATAGTAACAGGATGGTTGGGCAGGCAATAAGCAAAGAAATAACGGATGCATGTAGAAATGGTACAGCGGTTATCATGGGAGATTTTAATCTGCATGACGATTGGTTTAACCAGGTTGGTAAAGGCAGCCTTGAGGAGGAGTTTATAGAATGTGTCCGGGATAATTTCCTGGAACAGTATGTAATGGAACCTACAAGGGAACAAGCATTCCTAGATCTGGTCCTGTGTAATGAGGCAGGATTGATTGATGATCTCATAGTTCGGGATCCTCTTGGAAGGAGCGACCACAATATGATGGAATTTAAAATACAGTTGGAGGATGACAAGGTAAAATCAAACACTAGTGTTTTGTGCATAAACAAAGGCGATTACAATGGGATGAGAAAAGAACTAGCTAAGGTAGACTGGGAGCAAAGACTTCATGGTGAAGCAGTTGAGGAACAGTGGAGAACCTTCCGAGCGATCTTTCACAGTGTTCAGAAAAGGTTCATACCGACAAAAAAGAAAGACGGTAGAAAGGGGAAAAATCGACCGTGGATATCTAAGGAGGTGAGGGAGAGTATCAAATTGAAGGAAAAAACATACAAAGTGGCAAAAATTAGTGGGAGACTAGAGGACTGGGAAGTCTTCAGGGGTCAACAGAAAGCTATAAAGAAGAGTAAGGTAGACTATGAAAGTAAACTGGCTCAGAACATAAAAGCAGATAGTAAAAGCTTCTACAAATATATAAGACAAAAAAGAGTGGCTAAGGTAAATATTGCTCCTTTGGAAGATGAGAAGGGAGATTTAATAATAGGAGACGGGGAAATGGCTGAGGAGCTGAACAGGTTTTTTGAGTCAGTCTTCACAGTGGAGGACACAAATAACATGCCAGTGACTGATGGAAATAAAGATATGATAGGTGAGGACCTTGAGATGATTGTAATCACTAAGGAGGCAGTATTGGGCAAGCTAATTGGGCTAAGGGTAGACAGGTCTCCTGGCCCTGATGGGATGCATCCCAGAGTGTTAAAAGAGATGGCTAGGGAAATTGTAAACGCACTAGTGATAATTTATCAAAATTCACTAGACTCTGGGGTGGTCCCAGAGGATTGAAAAGTAGCAAACGTGACACCACTGTTTAAAAAAGGAGGTCGGCAGAAAGCGGGTAATTATAGGCTGGTAAGCTTAACTTTGGTTGTAGGGAAAATGCTGGAATCTATCATTAAGGAGGAAATAACGGGGCACCTGGAGGGAAATTGTCCCATTGGGCAGACGCAGCATGGGTTCACAAAGGGTAGGTCGTGTCTGACTAATTTGGTAGAATTTTTTGAGGACCTTACCAGTGCAGTAGATAACGGGGAGCCAATGGATGTGGTATATCTGGATTTCCAGAAAGCTTTTGACAAGGTGCCACACAAAAGGTTGCTGCATAAACTAAAGATGCATGGCATTGAGGGTAAAGTGGTAGCATGGGTAGAGGATTGGTTAACTAACAGAAAGCAGAGAGTGGGGATAAATGGGTGTTTCTCTGGTTGGCAACCTGTAACTAGTGGGGTCCCTCAAGGATCAGTGTTGGGCCTGCAGTTGTTCACAATTTACATAGATGATTTGGAGTTGGGGACCAAGTGCAATGTGTCAAAGTTTGCAGACGACACTAAGATGAGTGGTAAAGCAAAAAGGGCCGAGGATACCGGAAGTCTGCAGAAGGATTTGGATAGGTTAGGTGAATGGGCTAGGGTCTGGCAGATGGAATTCAATGTTGCCAGGTATGAGGCTATCCATTTTGGGAGGAATAACAGCAGAATGGATTATTATTTAAACGGTAAGATGTTAAAACATGCTGCTGTGCAGAGGGACCTGGGTGTGCTAGTGCACGAGTCGCAAAAAGTTGGTGTGCAGGTGCAACAGGTGATTAAGAAGGCTAATCGAGTTTTGTCTTTCATTGCTAGAGGGATGGAGTTCAAGACTAGTGAGGTTATGCTGCAATTGTATAGGGTGTTGGTGAGGCCGCATCTGGAGTATTGTGTTCAGTTTTGGTCTCCTTACCTGAGAAAGGACATATTGGCACTGGAAGGAGTGCAGAGGAGATTCACTAGGTTGATCCCAGAGTTGAGGGGATTAGATTATGACGAGAGGTTGAGTAGACTGGGACTGTACTCATTGGAGTTTAGAAGGATGCGGGGGGATCTTATTGAAACATATAAAATTATGAAGGGAATAGATAGGATAGATGCGGGCAGGTTGTTTCCACTGGTCAGGGAAAGCAGAACTCGGGGGCATAGCCTCAAAATAAGGGGAAGTAGATTTAGGACGGAGTATAGGAGGAACTTCTTCACCCAAAGGGTTGTGAATCTCTGGAATTCCTTGCCCAGTGAAGCAGTTGAGGCTCCTTCTTTAAAAGTTTTAAAGAAAAAGATAGATGCCTTTCTAAAGAATAAAGGGATTCGGGGATATGGTGTACGGGCCGGAGAGTGGAGCTGAGTCCACAAGGATCAGCCATGATCTCATTAAATGGCGGAGCAGGCTCGAGGGGCCAGATGGCCTACTCCTGTTCCTAGTTCTTATGTTCTTATGAATGGTTCTGGGAACAGGGAGGCGAGAATTGTTTCAGACTACTGACTCATGTGGATGCTAAATAGGGTGGGCCAAATGGCCTTGTATGAATGGTACATCTTTTATGTATTTGTATGAGTGTAGCTCTGTAGGGCAGCACGGTGGCGCAGTGGGTTAGCCCTGCTGACTCATGGCGCCGAGCTCCCAGGTTCGATCCCGGCTCTGGGTCACTGTCCGTGTGGAGTTTGCACATTCTCCCCGTGTTTGCGTAGGTTTCGCCCCCACAACCCAAAGATGTGCAGGTTAGGTGGATTGGCCACGCTAAATTGCCCCTTAATTGGAAAAAGAAATGAATTGGTTATGCTAAATTTATTTTAAAAATAAATAAATGAGTGTAGATCTGCAAATGATTGAGATTGTGCCACACCCTTGGGATAAGGTTGTATGGCTTCTAGCCAAGTACTCATTCTTTCACTCCTAGCCACTCTTAACCTTCTGCAAGTAAATCCATAATACAGACATGCACGATCCTAACACCGATCATATCACCATGGAGCCAGTAAGGATTAATGATCTTAGATATTGCCTCAAGTCAGGATCTCAGTTCAACATTTTTACAATCCGCATAGAGACCATTAATGTTTAAATATAAATGTGAAACCCCTGTAATTTGCTGGAAGAATGAAGCCACAAGATTCCATGGTTTAAGAAAATGATTTTACTATAAAAGAGTGACACAAAACAAACACTATTAACTAAATACTACCTTAGGTCATCATTTTTCTTTCACAATAAAAGCATAAACATGATCACATACTGTCAGCTACAGAATCTTGCCATTTTCACTTTAACACCTCCCCAGCCAAAAAAAAGTGTTTTGCTACTTTTTAGGCTCTTGATGGTTCCTTCGCTTCCTGGTATCAAACCAAAGTGCCACAGCTCTCAGGAATTCACTTTGATTCTCCTCAGCATTCCAACTAATCTTTGAGGCATACGTTTTTGTGGTGTCCTTCCACAAGCCTGCAGTCAAGTCAGCCTCTACTGCTCCTTACCTACCTCACAACTGTGGACACTCACTTCACCTCAGAAATATTCCTGATTTCTGATTGCCCTTTTGCTTCTGTCTGCAGCTGCTTTCCAGCTCTTGACAGACTCCCTCCCTCTCTCTCTCTCTCTCTCTCTCTCTCTCCCTCTCTCTCCCTCTCTGTTCCCAAGATGAATGTCTTGTCTCTGTGAGAAAAACACACAGGTAAACCCCACATATATGGAAGGTTCCCTGAAACCTATCTCCATTGCAATGTGTCGTACCCAGGATGTTCCAAACAGGAATTTAAATTAATTATCTTTGCCTTAAGAGCAACTCCTTTGATTCTGTGTCTCATGTGAATAATTTATATCTCTAATGGGGTTAATAATCCTGATTGCAGACTTTCTGGTCCCACCAAGGAGTTCCCTTGTTTTCAAGCTGTTTTTAACTTCTTTCCACCTGGGATCTACATGCATATTTTAAGGGCGCGATTCAGCCAACATGTTGCTCTGGTGCACAGCCGGCGTGATGGATGAATTGGGGGGAGAGGTCCAAATTGGGCTTTGCGGCGGGCACCGAGCTGATCGCCAGTCATCCTGCTCGTGGTGCCTGACGCAATCTGGATCATGCCGAACGAGGACATGATCCAGATGATGATATTTAAATGAGCCTTAGGCTCATTTGAATATGCCAATTCTGCAATTACCTGGCACCCAGGAGTCACCGGCTGCACTGGCAAGCCTTTACCTGGGCACCAATTCATACTGGTCTCCACAAGCAGAGACCAGTTGCGATGGGCACTCAGGGATCTCGGAGGCCACTGGAGCCCCCCAGGTTGTCTCCATGGCTCAAACAAATGACGAAGGGCGCGCTGCTCCGAAATGGGAACAAAGGCCCTCATTAAACGTGTTTCCCGGCGCTCGCAGCATCTAGAAACAACGCTATCAAACGTCACTTATGTTACACAGGGGACTTCAGCGGGGAACTCATGGCCGAGGTTGCACATAGCCCCGATTTCTGCTTGAGGAGCTCTGCTTGCCAAAAATCCTCAGTCCAGCGAGAGATCGGGGGCATTCCATTCTCTAGAGCCCCACAGCCCCCAAGCCCCAATTCACTATGAGGGTGTCCTTGGGCCCCAGCACACCCTCCAACACCTGTGCAGGGCACCCCTGGTTTGATTGCTGCTGCATGGAAAGTGGCTGCTTCCCCTGGCAGTGCCAACCTGGGACCCCGACAGTGCCCCTGAAAACTGGCAATGCCACCTTGGAACCTTGGCAGTGCCAGGCTGGCACCCAGGTGGCATTGCTAGGGCACCAGGCTGGCACCAGCAGTGCCACAATACCACCCTGCCCAAAGGCCATACACCTGGGGGGGCTTTAATCCCCTGGCAGTCCCCCATGAGTGCCATTTTGTCTGGTCCCCATTTGCAGAGACCAGTACTGAATGGCACTTGCTCGAGATCTCCGAGTTGAAGGGATTGATCCCACGCCTTGGGTGCCTTGGGAAACTGCATATTAGAGTAAGACTAGCTGTCTGAATTAATATGCAGGTTTGCCATAGTTTGATCCCGCCCACATTGTGTGGGTTTCACATCGCAACGTGTCACAAGGTCTCGTTCGATCTCGCAAGATGTTGCGAGCCGGATAGATCCCGGGAGCGGAGCCTCTCGGCTTCTATCGGCCACATTGCGACGCGGCACACTTCTTTTCGGGCGGAGCATGGCCATTCGAACGTGCCGTAAGTCTGGGTGAATCTAAGTCTGGGTCTCGCCCAAAAATCTGGTGGGAAACAGCCTGGAAAGCCTGCCCAAAATGATGCTCAGAAACCTTTGGCTGATTCGTGCCCAAAATCTTTTATTGGGGTAAGTGAGGACCTCAATGGCTCTATCAAAGGCTCAGAGGTGGTTTTAGTACCTCTCTAATTCTGACATCATTGACTAAACACCCTTTGAACCGTCGCTACTTGAGGTGTTCTTGCAATTTCTAATGTCCAGAATTTTAATTACCCCACTCTAGCGAGTTTAGGGTTGGTTTTACTCTGACCCCTCCCACCGGCTGGATCTTCTAGTCTCATCAATATTAATGGGCTTACCATGACCGTCGTGGGAAAATCCAATACGGCGGGGATGGAACGTCTTCTCAACATTATTCTTTCCAAAGCTAAAAGATTTGTCCAAATCTGCTGATATATTGATATAAATTGTCAAGGTAGATGATTAAAACAACATTTCCTCTGCAAAATGAAGCATCTGACAATGATACACTGAAAAGCCAGCTCTGATGACATGCTGAAGTCTCAGCAGTATAAACTGGTCTGCCTCACTGTGTACCTGATAACACATTTCTCCCAACAGAATGGGTTCTGTGATAAAGTTAAATTTAGACAGATTTATTTTCTTCACCAGCCTTCTCCTTTCACTCCCTTCCCAGCTGGAGTTATTGATTCCTTCCTGGGTTCAGAAACCAGTAATTATCTTCTGGCATCATGCCCAAGCGGCCACTTTCTTTTTCTACACAAGCCTTTTGGCACTACTTGAGTACTCGGGCTATTTGACTAAAGGGAACTTCACACCCCAGACTGCCACAGCCTTTACCCAATGGCCACACCATGCACTTCAACAGCAGAGGTTCAGTAACAATTAGAAGCAGGGGCCCGAGTTGATATTCTCCTCCCTACACCAAGGGTGATGTGGCCACTCCTATCAAATTTACCACTGCCCTGGCTAACTCCAGCACAGAAATACTTGCCTTGGACAGAGTGTGCCGAATATTCACTGGGTGGATTCCTGGGATAAGGCGATTTCCCAAGAAGGAGAGAATGCATAGATGAGGCCCACATTCTCCAGAAGAATAGAAGGTGATCGAATTGGAACAAATGGAATTCTTAAGGGGCTTCACAGGTAGATGCTGGGAATATAGGACCATATTCTCAGAATAAGGGGCTGGTCACTTGGATCTGAGATGAGGAGGAATTTCTTCACTTGGGGCACTGTGGATCTTTGGAATCCTCTACCCCAGGGAGCTGTGGTTTAACGATAGTACAGGTAAAGGTAAATAGTCCCAGGTGACAATAGGCTGCTTTCCCCTTTGAGGGGGAGAGCTGACTGGTAGTGATTTAACCTGAGGATGACCACACCTCAGGGGAGAAGCAGGGTTGAGAAGGCCCCTCCATGAATAACCTTTAGAGATATTCAGGTCAAAGATTGATAGATTTTTAGATTTTAAGAGATTTGGGAATAGTGCATGATAACGTAGCTGAGCTGAATCAGCCACAGAACCTATTTAGATGACAAAGCAGGCTCAAAAGGCCAAGAGACCCACTCCTGCTCCTATTTCTTATGTTCTTATGAGAACAAATCTGGGAACCTCCCCAGTCCAGGTGTTTAGTTACTCATCGAACTGTCAACACAATAAATGAGTTATATTACGGACTGAGAATATATTAATTTTGGAAAATTTGTAGCTAGTTTCACAGAATTTACATAGAATTTACAGTGCAAAAGGAGGCCATTCAGCCCATCGAGTCTGCACTGGCCCTTGCAAAGAGTACCCTACTTAAACTCAGACCTCCACCCGCAAACCCCTAACCCCACCCAACCTTTTTGGACACTAAGGGCAATGTAGCATGGCGAATCCACCTAACCTGCACATCTTTAGATTGTGGGAGGAAACCGGAGCACCCGGAGGAAATCCATGCAGACACGGGGAGAACGTGCAGACACAGGGAGAACGTGAAGACTCCGCACAGACAGTGATTGGTGGATCTCTGTGTCTATTCGGAACCCTGGACATGCGTTATCCCTTCTTAGTTCCCAAATAACAGAAATTCAGGCTGTGCTTTTTGGCAAAATTTCATTGAACTTTATTGTCAGCTTTCGTGTCTACTGGTAAACTTTTGGTTGCAATACAAACTTAGGTCAGATTGATTGTCTTCAGCGAATACAGTGGTTGAGTTTAAAATACAAATCGTGGTAATTCTTCAAATCATGATACACAGTACAAATTACGATTGATTTAAACAAAAGAAAAATGACGATTTAGCAAAGGCAAGCAGCAAAGACATAGATTTCAGAAAGAAGTTAGATTGATCCCGACAAGTGATTTTTAAGAAGATTCTTATCTTAAAGTCTCGCCTTCTTTACATCTGTGATTGGATTTGACTAATTTATAATTCACTCAATTCAACCAAACCGTCTGTGTGTCAATTTAAGAGATAAATGTTTTGGTGTAATTTTCCATACCCTGGTTTGCCAATTATACCTCTAACATTAATTACATTAACACAGTTTTTGAAAAGTCATTATGGCCCTGGCTGACTGTTACCATGGAAATGGAACTGTCCAGGCTTGGGAAGGCAGCTACATAAAAAGGAATCTTTTGTCACTGATCTTGGATTCTCTGGCAAGTCTCGCGCAACTTGCAAAATGTGAAAATTTAGAGTCTTATCTGATTAGTTGCCAGCTCGTTGGCTTTCCTGACTCTCATGGTTAATATGATTTAGTCAATTACTCTTAATGATTTCTCAATTAAACCTTTTATCTATCTCATCTATGGCTAACCAGAAAAGCTGATTTCTATCAGTGACCCAAGCCGGGAATCGAACCTGGGACCCTGTAGCTGTGAAGCAACTGTGCTAACCATTGTGCTACCGTGCTGCCCACCCATTTGACCCATTTAAATAAAAAGAAAAATCATTGCAATAAATAACCCTGATGGACTACAGTCACTTATAGGATATTAGATTGAAAAAATTAGTTCCATCAATAACCTTCCGTCTCCTCCGAATTCTTCAAATAAAAACTCAATATTAAAATAAATCCTCTCATTGGACTCGAGGATTTCTGTTTGAGTGATATGTGCAGAGCGAGGCACAGAACCAAGGAACTAAGGTATTTACTGAAAAATGAAAAGGTTTATTGATGGATAAGTACCAGGGATAAAGCAATATATGTTTAGTCATTCTAAGAACATAAATTAACACATATTTTCCTGACTAAATTCTCACTGAATTCGAAATCCTTACCACATTACTATGTTTTATTTTTTGTCTTTCTCTTATATGCTGGTTTCTGTGTAAATGTGGATTTTCTTTTTACAGTATTTAGAGATACATGTGATATTATTATAATGGTACTGAGAGTATGACCCACATTTCTATATTATCAGGTGCATGAGTCAAACATCGCTTTCATACATAGATTTTTAGTGCTGTGCAAGCTCCCTCACACAGATCCTCTTCCTACATCTGTTACAACAATACTAACCTTTTCAAACTTAATTCTAACACATGTCATAGAATTTTATGTCATAGAATTTACAGTGCAGAAGGAGGCCATTCGGCCCATCAAGTCTGCACCAGCTCTTGGAAAGAGCACCCTACCCAAGCCCACACCTCCACCCCATCCCCATAACCTAGTAACCCCACCCAACACTAAGGGCAATTTTGGACACTGAGGGCAATTTAGCATGGCCAATCCACCTAATCTGCACATCTTTGGACTGTGGGAGGAAACCGGAGCACCCGGAGGAAACCCACGCACACACGGGGATAACGTGCAAACTCCACACAGACAGTGACCCAAGCCAGGAATCGAACCTGGGACCTTGGAGCTGTGAAGCAATTATGCTAACCACAATGCTACCATGCTGCCGGTAGTATTGCACTTCTGCATGCTTCACCCGATGCCTGTGTCTATGCAATCACATTGTGTCTTTTTGTGCACCCTATGTTTTTTTTCCATGTATGGAATGATCGGTCTGGACGATACGCAGAACAATAGTTTTCACTGTACCTCGGTACACGTGACAATAAATAAATCCAATCCAATCCAAAACGGGACTGGCAGAACAGAAAATCCCGCCCATAGAACCCATTGACTCTCTGCAATGCAGAAGGAGGCTATTTGGCCTATCTGCACTCACCCTCCGAAAAAGCACCCTACCTAGGCCCACTCCACCACCCTCTCCCCGTGACACCACCCAACCTGGACATCTTTAGACACTTAGGGGTAATTTAACACGGCCAGCACACCTAACCTACACATCTTTGGCTATAATCCCTTCCTGGATCAACTTAAAATACCTTGCGGCACTACTTCAAGTGAGATCAGTTGAATTTGCCTCAGTGTTCTTTCAGAACAATGATCCCCCAGCCAAAATCACCAGGACAAATCAGCTGATCATCTTGGTCCGGATTGGTGCCGTTTGTGAGAACTTGCTGTGCGCAAATGAGTTGTCACATCTCCGACATTATAACAGCGACTAATGTTTCAGAAATATTTCAGTGACTGTAGAACACTTTGAAATATGTTGTGGCCATGGCAGGCGCTATATGAACGCAAGTTCAGTTATTTTATTTCTTTGCTGTAGGGTTGATTTTTCTTGCTCCAGGAACACATGTTGGAAAATGGTCCACCTCACGCCACATGATTTTGTGCCTGTTAAAATGAAGTCCCAAGCCCTTTGTAACTTTTTTAAAGAATTATCTGCAGGATGTGGGCTGAGCTGATGAGGTCAGCAGTTATTGTTCATCCCTAGTTACCTTTAGAAGGCAGAGGTGGGCCTTCTCTTTCCACTGCTGCAGTCGTTGTAATCATAATGCCTGCACAATGGTATTTGATAGGGAATTCCAGCATGTTAATCAGTGATAATGAAGGGATGATGTGTCCAAGTGGAGACAGTAATTTAATTGCATTGCTGTTCTTGATGGTAGGGGCTGGGAAGTGCTATTGGAGCAAGCTGCAGAGTACATCTTGTTGACTGGACATACTGCTGCCACTGTGCATCAGTCATGGAGGGAGTGGATATTGAATGCAGTGGTTGGGATCATGATCAAGCAAACTGTCTTGTTCGAGGTGATGCCAAGGTTCTTCAGTGTTTTGGTAGCTGAACTCATTTGGGAGAGGTTCTTGAATATTTAGCCTTCCTTCTGTAATGAGCTCTGTAGATGGACACGCATTGAGGGGTGATTGTGATACTTAGATTTCAAATCTCAGAAACAGGCCATTCAGCCTGTCTAATCTTGTGTTTACCCTTCTCCCATGCTGTTTCATCTAATCCTATCAGCATATCCTAACATCCTTTTGCCCCCTGATGTGCTTAACTAGCTTCCCGTTCTCTTTATCTCTGCTCATTGCCTCAGTTACTTCTTAGAGTTGCACGTTTCACCTTCTAACCACTCTCCAGGTAAATAATTTGCTATTGAATTCCTTGTTGGATTTGCTAATGGAGATCCTGAGGATGAATGGTTCTGATGAAAAGTCACAGAGCTGAAACATTAACTGTTCCTCTCTCTCGAAAGGTACTGCTCAGTATTTCCAGTATTTTCTGGTGTTATTTAAAATTTCCAGAATCTGCTGCATTTTGCTTTTCAATTAATGAACCCTAGCTTTAAACTACACACACATGCATATCCACCCCCCCCACATATATACACTCATGCTTGCATACACACATACATGTGCACACACACACACATGCGTACACATACACACATACATATTGTTATGGGCCAGGGTTTAGAGAACACCAAAGTATAGCATGGAGTTCACCTGACCCACAACCTTTAATAGATTTTGGTTATGAGGAGCACAAGGGCCCACTTTCCAGGTGTGACACAACAGAGATCTAAAGTATTTTTAAACAAATTATTCTATGAATCCAGTTAACATTTTATAAACACACAGTAAACATCTTATCAACTACCAACACAAATCCCCCCCCCCCCCACAAGATACAGTACGCTACAGGTAACCCTTAGTAACTTTACTAACAACATCCGTAAGGCAAACACCCCGTTTTCCACAAAAGCAGTAGGTTTGCATTCCTTACAGAAACAGGTATTACTTTGAAATCATCAAGTGATCTGGAGACATTCTTTAGCATGCAGAGAGAGATACCAAAATACACCTTCTTGGTTTGGATGCCACAAAGCTTCCAGCTCAAAACGAAAGTAAAAAGCAGAGCCAGAGCCCAGCTCCACCCATACAATGACATCACTGCAGCCACTTGAGAAGACAAACATTTCTTAAAGTGAAGTTCCCATGACAATATATACACACACACATATACACATGTACATGCACACACATCACATACATACATACATATATGCACGTACACATACCGCATGTGCCACACAGGATCCGAGCAGCTCACTTTGCAAGTCACTAAAAACATGTATTAAATGTCCTTCCAAAGTGTCCCTGTCACAATCTGATTTGGACAGGTTGGTGACTAGCTCTTTACTGGTACTGGAATGGTCTTACCAAGCCTACCTTGCTGAGATATTTGTCAGGCCCTGTTGAAGGCTGGTAATGTGTTTACACCCACCAGAGTGAGGCCCCAGCCCTATCCCACCTTGTTTTACTCCAGTGGAGGCAGGGTGGCTGTCCATCCCAAACAAGTACCCTGAAAGATCTGAAATAAGCTTGGAAGCTGGTTTCTAGATCCAGTCGCTTCTGGTGCACACTTGCAGGATTATGTTGAAAGGGCTGCATATTTGGGACTCAAACTGTCACTGGTCTGTTTAACCTTACACCATGAGTGATAAATACTCAAAGAACTCTTGGAGAAATCGCAGCCAACTAGCAGTGACACTCACTCAGTTATACCGTGTTGCCAAACAATGGCGGCACGGTGGCACAGTGGTTAGCACTGCTGTCCTACAGTGCCAGGGACCCGGGTTCAATTCCGGCCTCGGCTGATTGTGTGGATTTTTCACTTTCTCCCAGTGTCTGCATGGGTTTACTCCGGGTGCTCCGGTTTACTGCCACAGTCCAAAGATGTGCAGGCAAGGTGGATTGGCCATGCTAAAGTTGCTCCGAAGTGTGTAGAGTTTGGGTGGGTTACAGGGATAAGGTGGAGATTGGGCCTAGGTAGGGTGGTCTTTCGAAAGGTCGGGTCAGGCGCAATTGCCTGAAAGGCCTCCTTCTGCACTGTAGCAATTCTATGAGTCAAGAACAATTAGGAGCTAGAAAGTAGCCCTATTTTCAGTTCAAGAATTCCATGGCACCGAGACAAATTGCATCAACCCTATTGCCACCTCGTTTGAAATTAACTAAGCTCAGCACAGACTCGGGATCGAATCTGCGACTGTCCTGACCTGCATTGTGCTACTTTAACAACTGAGCTTTCGGCTGAACTCTCTTGTTTTCATGTGACAACAGTGACTATACATCAGAAGTACTTCATTGGCTGTAAAAAGCTTTGACACAGCCCAAGGTGATGTTAGGCCCTATACAAATGCAAGGTTTTTCTTTCTTTCTTAATTTATGCTCCTCATTGCCTGTGCAGTCAGCTGCACCTAGATACGTAACGATCTGGATAAA
Source organism: Scyliorhinus torazame (assembly GCF_047496885.1). Taxonomy (NCBI): domain Eukaryota; kingdom Metazoa; phylum Chordata; class Chondrichthyes; order Carcharhiniformes; family Scyliorhinidae; genus Scyliorhinus; species Scyliorhinus torazame. The sequence goes on along the minus strand of NC_092715.1, from coordinate 35,623,756 downwards.
ACATGCGCATCCACTTCTGGGAATCCTGTTAATCAAGAAGAAACAAATCTATATTTCTTGATGCTTCGAATGTGAACCTTACTGGTCAACATACCTGTCAGCAGTTCAACTCATTTCACCTAGTTTATTTTCAAAATCCCTTCGCTCTTCAGACACCTTGGCATTTATAGTATTTTTGTACATTATCACCTGTGTCCTTTCATATCATGTTGTGTTTTTGCTTTCAGCTTGGTGACCACTAAGGAAATAGAAGGTTCCAGATCTCGTTCACCAGCCATGTCTCCATCCGACTTTCTGGACAAATTGATGGGAAGGACATCAGGATACGACGCAAGAATTCGGCCTAACTTTAAAGGTACTTACCTGACACTGAGGGAAAATGCTCTTCAGAAGAAGATTTGAGAGACCATGGGGTCAAATTTTTGTTTGTGGGTTGGGACCCTGACATCAGGAAACTCGTAGAATCCTGGAAACAATCTTCTGGAGATGCCCTATCCAATTAACAATGATGGATGTGCTCCCAAGGCTGTGGGGAAAATAAGAGTTCACCTAACATGAAAAGGTCGGCAGATGAGACATCAGACTTTTAGCTTCGATACCATATAAAGGGAGAGATCACCCCAGAAACAGCAGTTAAACATGCATCGGGATGGCAGCATGTGTGGGGACAGAGACAGAGTTTTGAAAGAAATTTAGAGTACCCAATTCATTTTTTCCAATTAAGGGGCAACTTAGCATGACCAATCCACCTACCCTGCACATTGTTGGGTTGTGGGGGCAAAACCCACGCATACACACGGAGAATGAACAAACGCCACACGGATAGTGACCCAGAGCCAGAATCGAACCTGGGACCTCGGCGCCGTGAGGCAGCAGTGCTAATCGACAGAGACAGAGTTAACCTTTCAAGTCCATATGACTCTTCTTCAGGACTGAGTGACGAGCAAAACATGCCTCCCTGCTTCCACTGAGTGACGAGCAAAACATGCCTCCCTGCATTTTATTGACAAACTGTCAGAAGATCTGGAGGGAAAATGTTGCCTATTTACTCTACTTCTCTCTCCACAGATGCTGCTGGACCTGCTGAACTTTTTCAGCACTTATTCTTTTTAAATTTCAGATCTCCTGCATCGGTGGGCATTTTGCTTTTAGTTAAATACGTGAGACAAAATCACCAAGTTGTAAATGTGTTCAGAAAATAAACGCTACAGAACATACAAACATACATACGAATTAGAAGCAGGAGTAGGCCACTCGGCCCCTATAGTCTGCTCTGCCTTTCCATGTGATCATTGCTGATCTGGTTGTAACGTCAACCCTGCATTCATGCCCCCCATAACCTTTCACCCCCTTGTTAGTCAGAAATCTATCCAGCCCTGCCTTAGAAATATTCAAAGATTCTGCTTTCACTGCCTTTTGAGAAAGAGAGTTCCAGGGACTCATCATCTTCTGACAAAACGTATCCTCGTCTCCATCTTAAATGAATGACCCTTTATTTTTAAACAGTGACCCTAGTTCTAGATTCTCCACCAAAAGGAGGCATCCCCTTCACATCCACCCTGTCAAGGCGCCTCACTGTCATAAATGTTTTTTTAAATTTAGTGTACCCAATTCATTTCTTCCATTTAGGGGGCAATTTAGCGTGGCCAATCCACCTACCCTGCACATTTTTGATTGTGGGGGTGAAACCCACGCAAACACAGGGAGAATGTGCAAACTCCACACGGACAGTGACCAAGAGCCGGGATCGAACCTGGGACCTCGGCGCCGGGGAGACAGCAGTGCTAGCCACTGTGCTGCCCTGTATCTTAAATGTTTTGATCAAGCCGCCTCTTACTCTTCTAAATACTAATGGACACAAACCTAACCTCTCCCACGTTTTCCTCATCAGACAACCTGCCCATTCCTGGTATTAGTCTAGTAAACCGTCTCTGAAATATTTCCAACATATTTGCATCTTTCCTTAAATAGAGAGGCCAATAATGTACACGGTATGATAATTTACCACTGTCACTAGTCAGTGTTGACTCTTGACAGCACGGTAGCATGGTGGTTAGCACAATTGCTTCACAGCTCCAGGGTCCCAGGTTAGATTCCGGCTTGGGTCACTGTCTGTGCGGAGTCTGCACATCCTCCCCGTGTGTGCGTGGGTTTCCTCCGGGTGCTCCGGTTTCCTCCCACAGTCCAAAGATGTGCGGGTTAGGTGGATTGGCCATGATAAATTGCCCTTAGTGTCCAAAATTGCCCTTCGTGCTGGGTGGGTTACTGGGTTATGGGGATAGGGTGGAGTTGTTGACCTTGGGTAGGGTGCTCTTTCCAAGAGCCGGTGCAGACTCGATGGACCGAATGGCCTCCTTCTGCACTGTAAATTCTATGAAATGTACACAGTAACCCAGATGTGGTCTCAACAATTCCCTGTACAACTGATGCATAATATCCCTACTTTTGTAATCGATTCACCTCACGATAAATGATAACATTCCATCAGCTTTTCCTTCACTTGTACGTTTGAGCCAAAAAGCAGCCTCCTGTGCCAGAACAATTCTGTGATTCTGTAATAAATCTAAACAGGTTAGAGAGTGGGCACATGGCTCGTAGGCATGATTCCAACCTATCTCTGTCAAGAGTCAACACTGACTCGTACCAGTGGTAAATTATCATCAGTGTCATTCATGAGGATCACCTTTATGCTTAACCTCACCCCAAGTATGCTATTCTACTTTGTAAAACCATGAATCTATATCTTTAACTACTTACATGATATTTCTGTAACAGTCCTTTCACTACCATCGATTCTAGCTAACACCAACTCCTACTCTTCCCCTCCCCATGTCACAGTCCTGGAGGATGCATTCCCCCACCATATTCCTGGCCCTTAGGGAAGATGCCTTGTAGACATGAAGGCTTCCTTCTGCATCCAGAAGGACATCACGATCTGCAGAATAAGACAACACTTTAACAGTATTGCTGTCTATATCGCTGGGAAGTGGAGTGTAGGTTTCAGAATGCCTGAACTGAGAGGACACCAAAACCTTCCAATAAAAGACTAATCCAAAAGAGAAAAGTAAAGAGAATCAATCTTTGGACCCATGAAATGAAATGAAAATCGCTTATTGTCACAAGTAGGCTTCAAATGAAGTGACTGTGAAAAGCCCCTAGTCGCCACATTCCGGCACCTGTTCGGGGAGGCTGTTACGGGAATCGAACCGTGCTGCTGGCCTGCCTTGGTCAGCTTTTAAAGCCAGCGATTTAGCCCTGTGCTAAACAGCCCCCAGGACAAGGAGGGAAGAACTCGGGACATTCTGAGGAATTCATTGATACCTTAATGGACTCTGGGATTCAGCTTCAGAAGAGGAATGATCTTCAACACCTGGGAAGACTGACACAGCCTTATTATCAACTGCTGAGTCAAAGACTGAAAAGGAATTGAAGATCTGAGATTTCAATTAACTTAGACGATGAAGGAAAAACTGTCCATCTTCCTGGAAGACAGTCAGGAAAAGAAGAGATGATTTTCCATTGACATCTCAGGAGGAGTGTCTACTTTCCGTAGGCAGTGGTAAGGGAGCCACACCTCTCTGCGTGAAGTTAGCAACCAGATGCTGCAGGCGATAAAGAAAGCAAATGATATGTTGACCTTCATAGCGAGAGGATTCGAGTGCAGTAGAGATGTCTTGCTGCAATTATAGAGGACCTTGGTGACACACGCCTGGAATATTGTGTGCCGTTTTGGTCTCCTTATCTGAGAAAGGATGTTCTTGCTCTAGAGGAAGTGCAGAGCTGGTTTACAAGACTGTTTCCTGGGATGGCGGGACTAACATGAGGAGAGATTGAGCCAGTTAGTATTGCATTCGATGGAGTTCAGACGAATGCGGGGGATATTTGAAAGCTATAAATCTCTCACAGGACTAGACATGGTAGATGCAGGAAGGATGTTCCCGATGGTGGGTGTGCCCAGAACCAGTGGTCACAGTCTAAGGATATAGGGTAGACTATTTAGGACAGATATGAGGAGAAATGTCTTCACCCAGAGAGTGGTCAGGCTGTGGAATTTGTTACCACAGCAAGTTGTTGAGCCCAAAACACTGCATGTTTCAATAAATAGTTAGATATAGCACTTGGCGTGAAGGGGATCAAAGGATATGGGGAGAAGGCGGGATCAGGCTATTGAGTTTGATGATCAACCATGATCATAACGAATGGCACAGCAGGCTTGAAGGGCTGAATGGCCTCCTCCTCCTATTTTCTATGTTTCTATCCCCATAACACTTGATTCTCTTACTGATTAAACATGTCTATCTCAGCCTTGAACATACTTAACGACCCAGCCTCCACAGCCCTCTGAGATAAATAATTCCACAGGTCCACTACCCCTGTGAGAGAAAATATTCCTTCTCATCTCTGTCTTGGATGGATGACTCCTTACTCTGAGGTCATGCCTTCTGGCCCTATACTTCAAAATAATTAACACATGTCATTTTGACCACATCGTTCCTTTATTTTTTTAAAATTTCTGTGTTGCTCCATTATGAGCAATGGGAAGAATTGCTGAGGATATGGAGGCTATGAAGCTTCACTTCCTGTAATCAGACACATTTCCTGCAATCAACTCTGGGACAAGATTGCTGCACAGGATTTTGCAGCTGTCCTCCAGCTCTCGAGGGAAGAGGACTTTCAGCTGGAACTGAAGTATGAGTGCCAATTGGTTTACACCCCGGAAGGTACCATCTCTTTGGCACTGTGTTCCTCGATGGACTCTGATCTGGACTTAGGCGAAGCACCCTTTGTGGAAGACTCTTCATGGACAACAGGAGATAAAGTAGGAAATACATTGGTAGATGTAGGGAAGGCAGTGTCGGGAAGGTGGTGGCATAGTGGTATTGTCATTGGACGAGTAAACCAGAGACCCAGAATAATGACCTGGGGACCCAGGTTCAAATCCCGCCACTGCAGATGGTGAAATTTGAATTCAATAAATATCTGGAATTGATAAGTCTAATGATGACCATGAAACCATTGTTGATTGTCGTAAACCCCATCTGGGTTCACTAATGTCCTTTAGGGAAGGAAATCTGCTGCCCTTACCTGGTTTGGCCGACCTGTGACTCTGTTGACTGAAGGGCAATTAGAGCTAGGCAATAAATTCTGGCCCAGCCTGCGACACCCACGTTCCCTGAACAAATTTAAAAAAGATTCAGTTGAACTAAGATCTGAATGCTAATCACCGATGAAAGTCACTGCTGACTCTTCTAAATTGACAACCGAGACTTCCTACGATGCATCCATCAATGGGAAAGACAAATCTCTAGGACCTCAATACTGCTGAGTATTCTCTCGGAAGAGCGAATTCAAGTCCAGGAGGCCCTGCTCAGTATTCTCTAGGAAGAGCCAATTCAGGTTCAGGAGGTCATCATGGGAATGGTCACTGTTTGCTGCAGTACCTTTTGTATCTTCCACCTCTGGCCTTAATTTGTGTAAAATTGAGAGATGCATAACTCCTTTGGGTTTAGTGGGTGGTGTCTTTGTTGAAAGAAACAAACTCACTGCTGAGGATATAAACCTCCTTAGCATCGGAAGGCTGAAGCATCCACTGCTTCTAAATAAAAGCTTAAAGATTGTTGCATGAAAGATAGGGAGTCACACAAATGATGGGCACATCTGGTTTTCCTAGGATTCCAAGAAGTCTATCAACATCGCCACTGAATAAGAACGTACATTGATGATGATTAACATAGACAGAATCAATGATCTGTTGGCCCTTGTAGCTGAGAGAAACAGCCTTTTATTGGAAGGTTGCTGCCTGGACCTTGTAACTTGATGTTGAACGAATGAAAGGTTATTGGTTGAAGTCAGTCAAGTTCATCTGCTGATATGTCAAAGCAGCTCCAGCATCAAGTTTAAAAGTATGTTATGGCCCAGCTGATGTTACTGTTGGATAAGTCAGACCCCAGGGTGGAGCCTGGCTAGATAGATCCCAGCTTTAATTTTTTGTTTAGAAATGTGGAGGATGGCTACTGAACAGAGTCACAGGAGTCTGCTGATGAAATTTTGACAAACTAGGAAAACATCTTTAAACAAGAAAAGGTGAACTATATTACACTACTCCTTCACCAACAACTATGCCTTTACAGATATATACAGATTCATAAGGACAACATAAGTTACAAAATCTGTATTTTATTCGAATAGTCACAGTATACATAGCCCATGTATAAGAATAGGCTATCTGTGTTGGGAGAAACAACACTCTGAAACTAAGCATAAGCTGTGGATATCTCATCAACTGCCCCTAGAAGCTCAACATACAGTGAACCAACCAGTCTTACTGAATTCTGTCTTTCACCCAAATGTCTCAAATCTATACTCTTGAAGAAATTGCCGTGGAAATTTCTCCCAAATGACCCTTCCACTTGGATGATTTCCACAAGCATCTATCTCCAGGATTTCAAACTCTCCTTTGGTGTTGCTCTCCTCTGGATTACAATGTACGTTCAAGCTTCATTTTCCATACACTCACTCAGATACTCAGCCGTTCCAACAGAATACCACTGCTTGACAGCTGCATAGTTTAACTACCTCTTTAGATCTTATGGCTTCTCACAAGCCCACTTTAAGGCTGCTTCCTGCAGCTCTGTCCCTTTAATTCTGAGCCTTTTCTCTGCACCTTACCTTATCTTCGCTGAAGAGGACCTTGTTCTCTTTGCGGAGCATTGCGGAAGTGGCTGCTGGGAGGTAAGTCTGTCCTTTAAAAGCACTTGTCTTTGCAGGGGCAGGCCAGTCGATTTCGGCGGGAGAATCAGCTGGTGAGTCAGTTTCAGCGGGAGCATTGCGGAAGTGGCTGCTGGGAGGTAAGTCAACCTTTAAAAGCACTTGTCTTTGCAGGGGCAGGCCAGTCGATTTCGGCGGGAGTGGAGCTGGCTGGTTAGTCAATTTCAGCAGGAGCTGAGAATTTTTCTTTTTTTTTTTAAATTAGTTTTTTAGGCGGGAACAGGAAGTCGACCCGCGGACGTCTGGGAGGACCCTCACCAATAAATTCTGGTGGAGAGGAAACCCGAGACACTACACGTGTAGTGTCTCCCACCCGCCCTCCTCCTCTAACCTAATAATAAAACCCATTGGTGTGAGGTAAGTACCATATTTTATTATATTATTATTATTTTTTATAAAAATTTAATTTAGTTGTTAGCCAGATCTTGGTAGAAAGTAAGAGGAATGGCAGGGAAGGGAGTGCAATATTCCTCCTGCAGGATGTTTGAGGTGAGAGATGCAGTTAGTGTCCCTGCTGATTTTACCTGCAGGAAGTGCTGCCATCTCCAGCTCCTCCAAGACCGAGTTAGGGAACTGGAGCTGGAGTTGGAAGAACTTCGGATCATTCGGGAGGCAGAAGGGGTCATAGATAGCAGCTTCAGGGAATTAGTTACACCAAAGATTGGAGATAGGTGGGTAACTGTAAGAGGGACTGGGAAAAAGCAGTCAGTGCAGGGATCCCCTGCGGTCGTTCCCCTGAGAAACAAGTATACCGCTTTGGATACTTGTGGGGGGGGACGACTTACCAGGGGTAAGCCATGGGGTACGGGCCTCTGGCACGGAGTCTGTCCCTGTTGCTCAGAAGGGAAGGGGGGAGAGGAGCAGAGCATTAGTAATTGGGGACTCTATAGTCAGGGGCACAGATAGGAGATTTTGTGGGAGCGTGAGAGACTCACGTTTGGTATGTTGCCTCCCAGGTGCAAGGGTACGTGATGTCTCGGATCGTGTTTTCCGGGTCCTTAGGGGGGAGGGGGAGCAGCACCAAGTCGTGGTCCACATTGGCACTAACGACATAGGTAGGAAAGGGGACAAGGATGTCAGGCAGGCTTTCAGTGAGCTAGGATGGAAGCTCAGAACTAGAACAAACAGAGTTGTTATCTCTGGGTTGTTGCCCGTGCCACGTGATAGTGAGATGAGGAATAGGGAGAGAGAACATTTAAACACGTGGCTACAGGGATGGTGCAGGCGGGAGGGATTCAGATTTCTGGATAACTGGGGCTCTTTCTGGGGAAGGTGGGACCTCTACAGACAGGATGGTCTACATCTGAACCTGAGGGGCACAAATATCCTGGGGGGGGAGATTTGTTAGTGCTCTTTGGGGGGTTTAAACTAATGCAGCAGGGGCATGGGAACCTGGATTGTAGTTTTAGGGTAAGGGAGAATGAGAGTATAGAGGTCAGGAGCACAGATTTGATGTCGCAGGAGGGGGCCAGTGTTCAGGTAGGTGGTTTGAAGTGTGTCTACTTCAATGCCAGGAGTATACGAAACAAGGTAGGGGAACTGGCAGCGTGGGTTGGTACCTGGGACTTCGATGTTGTGGCCATTTCGGAGACATGGATAGAGCAGGGACAGGAATGGATGTTGCAGGTTCCGGGGTTTAGGTGTTTTAGTAAGCTCAGAGAAGGAGGCAAAAGAGGGGGAGGTGTGGCGCTGCTAGTCAAGAGCAGTATTACGGTGGCGGAGAGGATGCTAGATGGGGACTCTTCTTCCGAGGTAGTATGGGCTGAAGTTAGAAACAGGAAAGGAGAGGTCACCCTGTTGGGAGTTTTTTATAGGCCTCCGAATAGTTCTAGGGATGTAGAGGAAAGGATGGCGAAGATGATTCTGGATATGAGCGAAAGTAACAGGGTAGTTATTATGGGAGACTTTAACTTTCCAAATATTGACTGGAAAAGATATAGTTCGAGTACAATAGATGGGTCGTTTTTTGTACAGTGTGTGCAGGACGGTTTCCTGAAACAATATGTTGACAGGCCAACAAGAGGCGAGGCCACGTTGGATTTGGTTTTGGGTAATGAACCAGGCCAGGTGTTGGATTTGGAGGTAGGCGAGCACTTTGGGGACAGTGACCACAATTCGGTGACGTTTACGTTAATGATGGAAAGGGATAAGTATACACCGCAGGGCAAGAGTTATAGCTGGGGGAAGGGCAATTATGATGCCATTAGACATGACTTGGGGGGGATAAGGTGGAGAAGTAGGCTGCAAGTGTTGGGCACACTGGATAAGTGGGGCTTGTTCAAGGATCAGCTACTGCGTGTTCTTGATAAGTATGTACCGGTCAGACAGGGAGGAAGGCGTCGAGCGAGTTAACCGTGGTTTACCAAGGAAGTGGAATCTCTTGTTAAGAGGAAGAAGGAGGCCTACGTGAAGATGAAGTGTGAAGTTTCGGTTGGGGCGATGGATAGTTACAAGGTAGCAAGGAAGGATCTAAAGAGAGAGCTAAGACGAGCAAGGAGGGGGCATGAGAAGTATTTGGCAGGAAGGATCAATGAAAACCCAAAAGCTTTCTATAGGTATGTCAGGAATAAGCGAATGACTAGGGAAAGAGTAGGACCAGTCAAGGACAGGGATGGGAAATTGTGTGTGGAGTCTGAAGAGATAGGCGAGATACTAAATGAATATTTTTCGTCAGTATTCACTCAGGAAAAAGATAATGTTGTGGAGGAGAATGCTGAGCCCCAGGCTAATAGAATAGATGGCATTGAGGTACGTAGGGAAGAGGTGTTGGCAATTCTGGACAGGCTGAAAATAGATAAGTCCCCGGGACCTGATGGGATTTATCCTAGGATTCTCTGGGAGGCCAGGGAAGAGATTGCTGGACCTTTGGCTTTGATTTTTATGTCATCATTGGCTACAGGAATAGTGCCAGAGGACTGGAGGACAGCAAATGTGGTCCCTTTGTTCAAAAAGGGGAGCAGAGACAACCCCGGCAACTATAGACCGGTGAGCCTCACGTCTGTAGTGGGTAAAGTCTTGGGGGGGATTATAAGAGACAAGATTTATAATCATCTAGATAGGAATAATATGATCAGGGATAGTCAGCATGGCTTTGTGAAGGGTAGGTCATGCCTCACAAACCGTATTGAGTTCTTTGAGAAGGTGACTGAACAGGTAGACGAGGGTAGAGCAGTTGATGTGGTGTATATGGATTTCAGCAAAGCGTTTGATAAGGTTCCCCACGGTAGGCTATTGCAAAAAATACGGAGGCTGGGGATTGAGGGTGATTTAGAGATGTGGATCAGAAATTGGCTAGCTGAAAGAAGGCAGAGGGTGGTGGTTGATGGGAAATGTTCAGAATGGAGTACAGTCACAAGTGGAGTACCACAAGGATCTGTTCTGGGGCTGTTGCTGTTTGTCATTTTTATCAATGACCTAGAGGAAGGCGCAGAAGGGTGGGTGAGTAAATTTGCAGACGATACTAAAGTCGGTGGTGTTGTCGATAGTGTGGAAGGATGTAGCAGGTTACAGAGGGATATAGATAAGCTGCAGAGCTGGGCTGAGAGGTGGCAAATGGAGTTTAATGTAGAGAAGTGTGAGGTGATTCACTTTGGAAGGAATAACAGGAATGCGGAATATTTGGCTAATGGTAAAGTTCTTGAAAGTGTGGATGAGCAGAGGGATCTAGGTGTCCATGTACATAGATCCCTGAAAGTTGCCACCCAGGTTGATAGGGTTGTGAAGAAGGCCTATGGAGTGTTGGCCTTTATTGGTAGAGGGATTGAGTTCCGGAGTCGGGAGGTCATGTTGCAGCTGTACAGAACTCTGGTTCGGCCGCATTTGGAGTATTGCGTACAGTTCTGGTCACCGCATTATAGGAAGGACGTGGAGGCTTTGGAGCGGGTGCAGAGGAGATTTACCAGGATGTTGCCTGGTATGGAGGGAAAATCTTATGAGGAAAGGCTGATGGACTTGAGGTTGTTTTCGTTGGAGAGAAGAAGGTTAAGAGGAGACTTAATAGAGGCATACCAAATGATCAGGAGGTTGGATAGGGTGGACAGTGAGAGCCTTCTCCCGCGGATGGATATGGCTGGCACGAGGGGACATAGCTTTAAACTGAGGGGTAATAGATATAGGACAGAGGTCAGAGGTAGGTTCTTTACGCAAAGAGTAGTGAGGCCGTGGAATGCCCTACCTGCTACAGTTGTGAACTCGCCAACATTGAGGGCATTTAAAAGTTTATTGGATAAACATATGGATGATAATGGCATAGTGTAGGTTAGATGGCTTTTGTTTCGGTGCAACATCGTGGGCCGAAGGGCCTGTACTGCGCTGTATTGTTCTATGTTCTATGTTCTATGTTGTTCAGATTCCTGTCCTTTTCCCTTGATTGCACTGTCTTCCTGCGACCTTCTTCTGTCTGAATCCTTGGCCTTTTAAAACTTTCTTCCTTCCTTTTGGGCAGTCTGCCTCCTGCAGCTCCCCCTCTCATGTCCAACTTCTTCTGTGCCTCCTGGTGTCATTTTTTAAAATTTCATTCGTGGGATGTGGGCATCGCTGCCTCGGCCAGTGTTTATTACCCATCCCTAATTGCCTTTGGCATTTAGGAATGGGGCATCTGACCCTCCCTTACGCACTGTTTTTGTTTCGTTTCGTCTTTAGCGCAGGTACAGGATCCCCTTTTTAATAAATGGAAAATAACTAACTGCACATATGCACAGGGCCATTTACTGGCCAGACAAAGAGACTATGCCACAACTGTGCATGTGTTGCATGTTCTGCCATTCTCTGGCTGACACATGACAGAAGCAGAAGGTCGTGAAAAGCAATGATCTGAGCATGTGTGGCCATTCACGGTTGGCGCACACAGAGGCTGCTGAGGCTCATTGGGAACGGCAGTTTCCACCTCCGTGGGCCCGACCTGTGTTGTCTAATAGGTAAGTTTTTTCCTTTTTATACTTCTGTTGTCTGTAGCTAGTAGTATCAAAGCCTTGAACTTGGACTGTAACTGACCAACAGTCTGGATTAAGACTGTCTAGTTCCCCTTCGAACTCTAGTTTTGCCTTTTTCTTGACTTTCCATTTTTTGGAAGGAACGCGTTTGATAAATAATTCCTGATCTTTGACTTCGATTAAAATTGCTGGATTTATAAGAAAGACGTGAAATGTCCAGCTTTGTCATACTGGAAGCCCCATGCCCCTTGCTTGGCATCTTGGCCTGTATGCTCAGGTTTTGCACCACAATGTGATACCCTCGACTGTATGACGATCTATTAGATCATCTTTCAGCACCCTGTATTTGCAATAACTAGCTTGGTGATGGAGGTGAGTGAGGAATAATTGCATGTATTCCCCAGATCATTGCCACCACTGGTTAAAATGTGCTTGTTCAATTGTTACGGGTGGGATTCTCCGGCCTCCTAGCCATATGCGTCTCGACAGCGGGAGGCGCCACGTTGTTTGCTAGTTGCGGGATTCTCTGCTCCCACCGCTATCAATGGGAATTCCCATTGAAACCACCCTGCACTGCCGGAAGACCCGCTGACAGGAGAGTGTTGCCAGTGGGACCAGAGAATTCCACCACCAGCGAACGGCCGGAGAGTTCCGGCCTAAATGTTGCTTTTAGAATGGACTTGAGGTCTGCAGTAGACTCCTATACAACCTGCCTTAGGAGAACGGCATCTGCTCCTGGATCTATTGCATAAAGAAATGGACTAACACCAAGCTTTTGCTCCATCTCGTGAAGGCCCCAGAGTATGGGGGTCATCCATTTAAGACAGAGATGAGGAGGAATTTCTTCTCTCAGAGGGCAGCGAATCTGTGAAATTATTTACCGCGGAGGGCTGTAGAGGCTGGGTCATTGAGTGTATTCAACGCTGAGGGAGACACATTTTTAATCAGTGAGGGAATCAAGGGTTATGGGGATAAGGCGAGAAAGTGGAGTTGAGGTTTATTATATCAGACTAGTCATGTTTCGTTTAATGGAGGAGCAGGCTCGATGAGTCGAATTGTCTACTGCTGCTCCTATGTCTTATTGTCTAATGGTCTTATGTTGCTCGATATTGGAGAAAACGGTGTTTCCATAATACCCAAAACTAGCTTCTCTGTGGGCCCTCAAGGCAGTCAGATGAGGGGGCAAAGGCAGAGGCTGCTGACCAGGCATGGTCATCGATGCCTCTTCCCAGTGTGTTCCCTTTATCTGATGATTTTTTTCTGAGCATGATTGATTGATCGGTTTATTGTCCCACGTACCGAAGTACAGTGAAAAGTATTTTTCTGCAGCCAAGGGAACAGACACAGTACGTACACAGTAGATAAAAAGAATAATCGACAAACTACATTGACAAATAGTGATTGGCTACAGTGCGGAACAAGGGCCAAACAAAGCAAATACATGAGCAAGAACAGCATAGGGCATCGTGAATAGTGTTGTTACAGGGAACAGATCAGTCCGAGGGAGAGTCGTTGAGGAGTCTAGTAGCTGTGGGGAAGAAGTTGTGGGGAAGGAGCAGTTCCTATGTCTGGATGTGCGGGCCTTCAGACTTCTGTATCTTCTGCCTGATGGAAGGGTCTGGAAGAGGGCAAAGCCTGGGTGTGAGGGGTCTCTGACAATGCTGTCTGCCTTCCTGAGGCAGCGGAAGGTGTAGACAGAATCAATGGGAGGGTGGAAAGCTTGTGTGATGCGTTGGGCCGAGTTCACCACACTCTGTGGTTTCTTGCGATCTTGGGCCGAGCAGTTGCCATACCCGGCTGTAATGCAGCCAGATAGGATGCTCTCTATGGCACATCTGTAGACGTTTGTGAGATTCGATGTATACATGCCAAATTTCTTTAGTTTCCATGTGAAGTAGAGCTGCTGTTGGGCTTTCTTGACTGGTGCATCAATGTGACTGGACCAGGACAGATTGTTGGTGACCCCGAGGAACTTAAAGCTATTAACCATCTCCAATTCGGAGCCATTGGTGTAGACAGGGGTGTGTGTCGTGCAATGCTTCCTGAAGTCGATGATCAGTTCCTTGGTTTTGCTGACATTTAGAGAGAGGTTGTTTTTGGTACACCGTGCAACCAAGTGATCTATCTCCCTTATGTAGTCTGATTTGTTGTTGTTTGAGATACGACCCATCACAGTCGTATCATCCGCAAACTTATAGATCGAATTGGAGTTAAATCTCGCCACACAGTCAGCTGCATTTAGGGAGTACAGTAGAGGACTGAACACACATGGTTGAGGCTCCGGTATTGAGGACTATTGTGGAGGAAGCGCTGTTAACTATCCTGACAGAGTGCAGTCTGTTGGTGAGGAAGTCAAGGATCCAACTGCACAGGGAGGGGTCAAGACCAAGCTGCTTTCAAAGGTTACTTCATTCAGATTCCTTTGATAATACAAATTAGTTTTTACATCAAAATCTCCACGGCTGCCACCATGTTCTGAGATGGGTCTTTGTACCTTATACTCTCGCCATGAGATTTGGTTCTTCGACAGACTGTAGACATACTCTGACATCTACTTAACAGCTATTTATTAGTAATGAATAGAAGCAGGTTACAGAGTAGGCACTTTGCTTCTAGGCATGATTCGAACCTCTCTCTCTTGTACCCAACACATGACAGACTGATGTCATGCACATCTTCGTCTGTGTCCTGCAGTAATAATAATAATAATAATAATCACTTATTGTCACAAGTAGGCTTCAATGAAGTTACTGTGAAAAGCCCCTAGTCGCCACATTCCGGCGCCTGTTCGGGGAGGCCGGTATGCGAATTGAACCCGCGCTGCTGGCCTTGTTCTGCATTACAAGCCAGCTCTATAGCCCACTGTGCTAAACCAGCCCTTGTGCTAAACCAGCATCAGCCTATCCCATCTGTTAACTCTTTATACTCGACGCTCCAGTGTGGAAACAGGCCCAATCAGTTTTCTTCTACAAAAGTTGTTCATGAGATTTGAACATAAGAACATAAGAACTAGGAGCAGGAGTAGGCCATCTGGCCCCTCGAGCCTGCTCCGCCATTCAATGAGATCATGGCTGATCTTTTGTGGACTCAGCTCCACGTTCCGGCCCGAACACCATAACCCTTAATCCCCTTATTCTTCAAAAAACTATCTATCTTTATCTGAAAAACATTTAATGAAGGAGTCTCTACTGCTTCACTGGGCAAGGAATTCCATAGATTCATAACCCTTTGGGTGAAGAAGTTCCTCCTAAACTCAGTCCTAAATCTACTTCCCCTTATTTTGAGGCTATGCCCCCTAGTTCTGCTTTCATCCACCAGTAGAAACAACCTGCCCGCATCTATCCTATCTATTCCCTTCATAATTGTATATGTTTCTATAAGATCCCCCCTCATCCGTCTAAATTCCAACGAGTACAGTCCCAGTCTACTCAACCTCTCCTCGTAATCCAACCTCTTCAGCTCTGGGATTAACCTCGTGAATCTCCTCTGCACACCCTCCAGTGCCAGTATGTTCTTTCTCAAGTAAGGAGGCCAAAACTGAACACAATGGCAGAACAATGGCAGAAAGATCTGCATTTATTGCCTGTCCATATTTGTACTTGAGAAGGCTGCCGGGAGCCATCGCCTTGAAGCACTGATGTCTGTGTGGTTTTCGTTGCACCCACAATGCTGTTAATGAGGGAGTTCCGAGACACTGACCTGCTTGCCAGGGAAGGAACAGCCGGTATCATTCCAAGTCAAGGTGCTGTGTGACTTGGTTGAAAGTTTGTAGGTGAAGGTGTCCCCATGCATCTGTTACCCTTGTCTGGAAAGTGCAATGCCAGCATTTGCCCTCTGTTGGGTCCAAAAGGAACTTGATCAAAATGCATGAAAAGTTGACTAGTACATGCTGCACACTCCTGTAATTAATGGTACAGGAAGTCTGGTGTTCGTGGTGTATCAGGGCCAGTGGCTTCCATTGATATCAATAACTGGCAAAACAAAACTTGTGCAGCCCACGAAAGACCTCCGAAACGCAAATAAAAAATCACTACTTACAGCAATGCAGCTATCCTTTCACACAAAATACTGTGCTAACACTGGGATGTTAAGGAATAAAATATATTAATAGGTTACGCCTGCATTAAAACTGCCGAAAAAGGAATTTGATTGTGATAAATACAGAGCAGCACCAGTGTTTGTACCTGAAAGCAATTATTGAATTTTACAGACCACCTCAGTCAGTGTTCACCATGGCAACAAGGCCTAGTCCAGGATAAATTTACATTGTGCTGGTTTTTTGTTTTTGGTACAGCCCTCACTCTGGAGATGATGGAAAGCCTGACTCTGTATCTAATGAATGTGGATGTACAGGTCTTGATAAATTCAATAGTAGTGTGGCAGTAGAATACGTCTGAAGGATTACATTTATGGTTCAGTTATACGAAGAATCAGAACCTTAATCGGGTCAGTGTATTGAACTGCCAAGGGTGGATTAGTGGAGCTGTCCCAGTTACACAGTGAGCTCTCAGCAGGACATTCTAATTCAGACTCTTGTTGATCTCACTGTGCAGCATGTCCATGAAAAGAAACACATTTCTTTCCACCCTTAAAATCCAGTAGGAAGCTACATACCAATCCCTGTCCTTCCCCCCTTTAAACCTGGGTTTGCTCACAATCCACGTCAACATAAGAAATCTTTCCTCTCCAATTGCCTTGAATGTCTTTTTTTGTTAAGAAAAATATTACGCGATGCCAGAACATGCTGTAGACAGAGGTCCGTGAATTAAAATTTTCTTTGCAAAGACCACACAAAGGATCGCTGCAGGATCAGAGGAGCCGGCTGCCAGGGGAGATGCCTAACTGAAGCCCCACCTGCCTTTCACAAGAGATGTCATGGCATTATTTGAAGAAGAACAGGGGGCGCGATTCTCCGAAATGGAGACAGAGTGTTCGCGCCGCCGTGAACGCCGTTGTGTTTCACGACAGCGTGAAACAGGCGCGGGGACTACCGCTTCTGGTCCCCACAGGGGGCCAACACCGCGCTGAAGCATTTCACGCCACTCCAGCCTCCCTTCCCGGCACCAAATGGGCTCCGCGCCAACCCGTGCATGCGCAGTTGGGCCGTGCCAACCCGCGCATGCGTGGGGGGCTTCTTTAGCGCGCCGGCCCCGACGCAACATGGCGTGGGGTTCAGGGGCCGGCCGCGTAATAAAATAGGGCCGGGGCTGGGGAGGCCGGCCTGCTGATTGGTGGGCCCCGATCGCGGGGCAGACCCCATCGGAGGCCCCCCCCCCAGTGAAGGAGCGCTTTTCCCCGCCCCACAGGCCGCCCTCCGACCCTTCGCACCGAGTTCCCGCCGGCAGCGGCCAGGTGTGAACGGCGCCGGCGGGACTCTGCCGTTTCCGCGCGCCCGCTCGGCCCATCAAGGCCGGAGAATTGGCGGCCCGGCCACGGACAGCTGCCCGCGACCGGCGCCGCACCAAACATGCCGGCACAAATGGCGCTGATTCTCCGCTTCTTGGAGAATCACTTGCCGGCGTCGGACCGGCGCCGCTGGAAGAAACGGCACGAACGGCGATTCACCCATACGGCGCAGCATGGGGGAATCGCGCCCAGGGAGTTCTCCCAAAGGTCGGGCGAACAATTATCTCATGACTAAAGACATCAGAAGCAGATTCCCTGGTAAATGCTCTCATTGGGCTGGATTCTACGCCTCACGTCGCCTTAGCGGAATTCCTGATGCGGCAGAGAATCTAGCGTCGGGGAGAAAATGGGATTGGTGCCGGGCACTGACTCGTTTCCGATGCTGGTGTCGGGATCGAGGTTTGTGCCCCACATCAGAGAATGTAAATGGGTCATTAAGAGTCATTTGCATCCGATTATCGGGCTGAGCACCATATTCCCCAGGTCCTTGTGACTCTCCGGTCTTCTAGGCCGGGAATTATGTGGGCGGAAATTGGTGCTGGTCCTGAAAAGTGTGTATTTGGTGCTGTGCACCTTGCGGTGGGCCAAGGGGGTAGCTCTTTATGGGAGGTGCCCCCAAAGTCTATCAGAGGGTCACCTTCCCCCACACAATGCAAGGCCTGCCCACTTCACCCTCACCAGAATCCCCATCACTACCCCCCAACAGAGATCCCCTAATTAAAGAGACCCCCCCCCACAGACCCCCTAAATAAAGAGACTCCTCACAGAGACCCACTAAATAAAGAGACCCACTCCCAGAAGAAAGACCCTTTGTCAGGAAGCCCCCCCCAAACAAAGACCTGTGTTAGGAAACCCACCCCGGAAGAGAACCCCAGTCTGGAAGCTAGAGATCAGTCCAGACAGATGCAGTGAAAAAATCACTGCTTTAACACTCACCTGGGCAATGCACCTGCTGGCTCAGACAGTGGAAGCAGCATGTGTCAATTCCTGAAAAGAAAAAAAGTCAGCTGTGTTTAAATCCCCTCAGACCTTTGATCTGCAAGCCTTTCATTCATTTTTCCTTGATACTGATTTTACTAGACTGTGATGGACAGCTTCCACACACACCCCAGATGTGAGCATTGTTTCATTCATCTCTATTCACGGTTGAGTAACTTTCAAGTGGTCAGCAGTGAAACTAACTGAATATTTATAAATGTCTAGCTTTGATTAACATCTCCTGGACCACTTTGGAGTTAAGTGCTGGTAGTTTCACAGCTGACCACTTCAAAGTCCCTCAACCATGAAGGGAGATTATTGGAACGCATTTACCTCTGTTTGAAGTGGCCCAGGAGCTATCAATCAAAGCTTGATGCTTCTAAACATTGTCAATCACAGCCTAGTAAAATCAATATTGGGGAAATGAATTGATGGCTTTTAGAGGGGGTTTAAACCCAGCTGATTGTTTTTCTCTTTTCAGGAACTGACAGGTGCTGCTTCCTCTGACTGAGCCAGCAGGTGTATTGCACAGTGTTAAAGCAGTCATTTTATTTTCACTGTCTCTGTTTGGACTGCTTTCTAGCTTCCAGACAGGGATCTCTCTTCTGGGGGCTCCCTGACAGAGATCTCTCTTCTGGGAGGTCTGGGAGGGGGTAGGTCCCTTTATTCAGGGGAGTCTCTTTATTTAGGGGGTCTGTTTATTTAGGGGGTCTCTTAATTTAGGGGGTCTCTGGTTGGGGGGGAGTGCTGGGGGCGGCATGGTCAGGTTACCCCTGTACTTGGGGGTGTGGGGGGTGGGTTAAATTGCATTTCGGGGGTGGGAGACTGAATTGCCCTGGGGGGGAGGCTGAATTGTGATGCGGGGGGAGGGGCCCAGCCGCAGGACCTCGCTAGCAGGCCACATACTCAAAACGGGAGCCCAACAGTGGGATTCCCGAAGGAATATTTTGCAATCCTCACCATGCAAAAACTTTGCATGGCTGAGGATTGGGAATCGCTGGGAGTGCCAATCAATTGCAGTTCGGCTCTGCCGAGAGAACATGGTCTCCTAAACTGAGAATCCTGCCCATTGACTGCTTGTCCGACCCTACTCTCTCCACACTATGTTATATGGCTAGTGATGACAATTCAAACATACTTTTTGGTTATGCAATACTTTTGGGTGTCCTGAAAATGTGCAAATTGCGCGACCAAAGCAAGTTACTATTCTCGTTTTCATTTTGGATGGGTCGATTTTTAAAATGGGCAGGGTATTTAGAGGGGATTTGAAGAAAAACTTCTTCACCCCGAGGGTGTGGGAGTCTGGAACTCACTGCCTGAAAGGGTGGTAAAGGCGGGAACCCTCCCAACATTTAAGAAGCATTTAGGTGAGCACTTGAAATGTCATAGCATACAAGGCTACGGACCAAGTGCTGGGAAATAGGATTAGAATAGAGAGATGATGGCAAACACAGTAGTAACTACAGTATACAGGATTACAGAGTGTTGGGATAAGGGCTGTCACTTGCCATCTCCCATTCACTAAATTCCTGATCCCCAAAATCAATAAAATGAGATCATTCGGCCTATTGTCCCCCTTTGCGATAGAACAATCCAAATACTCCCACTCCCCTGCTCTTTTGCTGACCCTGAAAATGTTTCCCCTTTAAGTATTCTTCCCAACCCTTGATGTTAGCTATTACCCTTTCAGACAGTGTATTGCAAAACACATCAACTAGCTGTGTAAAACATTTGTCGTCGTGCCAATCAGTTTAAATCTGTGTCCTCTGGTGACTGACTCTCCTAACTCTGCGAGCAGCTTTTCTCCTTTATATATATCCTTCATGAAATGTCAGAGTCATTTGGAACATTTAAGCGACTCTTGGACAGGCACATGGTCAGCAGTAAATTGAAGGGGTGCAGGTTAGGTTGGTCTTAGATTAGGATAAGTAGTCGGCACAATATCTTGGGCCGAAGGGCCTGTACTTCGCTATACTGTTCTATAATTTTGAACAATTCTCTCACATCTCAACTCTGCTCCAAGGAAAGCAAGCCCAGCCTCTCTTAGGTTCTGCATGTTCAAAACTTCTCACTGTTCACAAATAAAAACAGAGAAGCTGGATGCTCAGCAGGTTGGGCAGAATCTCTGGACAGAAAAAACAGTTCAGGTGGACAACCTTTCATCAGAACATGACCAGCTGGAACCGGTTTATAACCTGTCACAAACTGAAAGTCAGAAAATGAAAAGAGGAAAATAAAACGGAAAGGAAGGTCAGTGACAGGGTGGAAGACAGAATGGATTAAATGACAAACGATGGCGGAAGACAAAAGGAAATTATAACGGGTTAAGTGAGGTTACTGATTTTGGTCGGAATAACAGCAAAAGGGATTATTATTTAAATGATAAAATATTAAAACATGCTGCTGTGCAGAGAGACCTGGGTGTGCTCGTGCATGATGAGCAAAAAGTTGGTTTACAGGTGCAACAGGTGATTAAGAAGGCGAATTGAATTTTGTCCTTCATTGCTAGAGGGATGGAGTTGAAGACTAGGGAGGTTATGCTGCAATTGTATAATGTGTTAGTGAGGCCACAGCTGGAGTATTGTGTTCAGTTTTGGTCTCCTTTCCTGAGAAAGGACGTACTGGCCCTGGAGGGTGTGCAGAGGAGATTCACTAGGTTAATCCCAGAGTTGAAGGGGTTGGATTACAAGGAGAGGTGGAGTAGACTGGGACTGTACTCGTTAGAATTTAGAAGGATGAGGGGGGATCTTATGGAAACATATAAAATTATGAAGGAAATAGATAGGATAGATGCGGGCAGGTTGTTTCCACTGGCGGGTGAAAGCAGAACTAGGGGACATAGCCTCAAAATAAGGGGAAGTAGATTTAGGACTGAGTTTAGGAGGAACTTCTTCACCCAACGGGTTGTGAATTTATGGAATTCCTTGCCCAGTGAAGCAGTTGAGGCTCCTTCATTAAATGTTTTTAAGATAAAGATAGATAGTTTTTTGAAAAATAAGGGGATTAAGGGTTATGGTGTTCGGGCCAGAAGGTGGAGCTGAGTCCACAAAAGATCAGCCATGATCTCATTGAATGGCGGAGCAGGGTCGAGGGGCCAGATGGCCTACTTCTGCTCCTAGTTCTTATGTTCTTATGTTCTAAGTAAAGAAACAGAAGATGGGTCTCGAGGGGGTGTCAATTGAAACAATGCCAATGGCTACTGTGTGAGAAATGGGAATTGTGTATGTGATCTGATTTTGTTGAACTCCGTGTTGAGTCTGTAAAGAAAGATCAGGGGGTGGCACGGTGGCATGCTGGTTAGCACTGCTGCCTTGGGCGCTGAGGACCTGGGTTCGATCCCGGCCCCGGTCACTGTCCGTGTAGAGTTTGCACATTCTCCCCGTGTTTGTGTGGGTTTCACTCCTACAACCTAAAAATGTGCAGGTTGGTGGATTGGCCACTCTAAAATTACCCCTGTGCATGGTAGCACAGTGGGTAGCACTGTTGCTTCACAGCTCCAGGGTCCTAGGTTCGATTCCCACTTGGGCCACTGCCCGTGTGGAGTCTGCACGTTTTCCTCTTGTCTGCATGGGTTTCCTCCGGGTGCTCCGGTTTCCTCCCACAACTCCTGAAAGGCGTGCTGTTGGGTAATTTGGGCATTCTGAATTCCCCCTCTGTGTACCCGAACAGGTGCCGGAATGTGGCGACTAGGGGCTTTTCACAGTAACTTCATTGCAGTGTTAATGTAAGCCTACTTGTGACAATAAAGATTATTATTATTAATTGGAAAAAAATAATTGGGTACTCCAAATTTATATTACAAAAAAGGGAAAGAAAGATCGGGTGCTGTCCCTAGAATTTGTTCTGAACTTCGCTCGAATAGTTCCGGACGCCAAGGACAGAGAGGTCTGAGTGGGAGGGGAGAATTGAAATGTCTGATAACCAGAAGCTCCGACTCACGCATGCGGACGTACAGAGATATTCCGCAAAACGACCAACCAATGTGCATTTGGTCTCCCCGGTATCGAGGTGAGCAGCAAACACAATGTACCCGTACACATTTTTCTGTCAAAGTTAAGGTCATCTTGTGCATTACTTATCCAGAGTAACATCTTCTGACAGGAGCGCACAATGCCAGATGGCAGGCACAGAAGTGAAAGGATTAGAAGTGATATTGTTTGCATGTACTGTAATCCTCTCTTGCTTGTGGTAGTGGAGCACAGGGATAAAGTGAACAGAACTAAAATGGAGAGAAGGAGAGGAAAATGCAGACAAAATAAAAAAAATAGAATGATCAAAATCATTCAACTTAAGATGGCAGTTCCGTTTTCCTGTCCATACGTGACTGCTTCATCGTGTTCAGCGGAATGTTTATTGTATGAGTATTATTGCTTTCAGATGAATTTGTTTCGCTGATGCAGTGGTAATATTGAAGCTTTTGAAACAGTGAAGGTCAAAACTAATCATTCGATAAATGCCAAAAGGCAAAACGCAATAGATTCTATTTCCCATCCTCTATGCAGTTTTCTTATTGAGTATCAGGATATCAGGATTCTTTCATTGATATCTAGCAATATTCCTGAAAGTTTCTGAAGTAATTGCTTGCAAAATGAGTTGGTCATTCGCACTAATGTTGCTGTATGTATTTGGTAAGGGCTGTTTGCTGCTGCCTCATTATGTGTTTGAAATTAATTAATTTTTTTTAGGGAAAGGCATCTTGATGCCCTGTACGACCACAGGCCTTTGCCCAAATTGGAAAACTGCTGCCATTTTCTGAAATGCTACTGGGTTGCATGGTCAGGACGTGGACACACTGGCATATCTGGCATTTATTACTCATCCTTCGTAGCTTGCAGGGCTACTTCGGTGGCGGAGGGGACGGAGGGGGAGGGGGCGTAATTGAGCGTCAACAACATTGATGTCAGACTGGATTGGCGTTGCGTCGAGACCGGATCATGCCCGCAGCTTTTCCTAAATGACACTATAGTGAACTAGTTGGATTTCTAACTGGTCACTTTTCCTCATACCAGTATAATGATTCTTACCAAATCCGAAACCTCCAACAATGCGGCACTCCTTCACTACCGCACGGGGGGTGTCAGCCTGCAGTAAATGCTGTGGGGCTCGGAATCACAAAGTTTTATTTCCTTATTCGAAACCGAATTTAAATTTCCAAACCAGCTGGACATATGTCTTTTACAGCATTAACTGTTAACCCTGGAGTAAAATTCTGTTCATTCCATTCCAATCAGCAAATATCTGTCACTGACTGCGTACATTAACTTACTTGTTAGGGTATGAGCTGAAAATTTCAGCAACGACTTCAGTGAACACACTCTATCATTTATAACAAGTGAGTTAACGTTTCCAGTCTGCATGAGTGTCTCAGAGCTCTGAATTAGAGCCACACGGACTGGAAACATTAACCCTGTTGCTGATGCTGGCAGGCCTGCTGAGTTTTTGCCGCATTTTCTGTTTGTCTTTCAGATTTCCAGCGTCCGCCTGATTTAAATTTGATTTTTGACAAATATCTGGGGCGTCATTCTCCGCCGGCGGGAGTCTCCGTTCTGCCGGCGCCCGGGGGTTTCCCGACGGCGTGGGGGTGCCCCACAATGGGAAACCCCATTGACCGGCCGGTGTTACGGAGACTCCCGCCGGCCGGTCGGCGCAGAAATGTGGCGGGGCGGGTAGGAGAATTTCGCCCCTGATTTGTCCTTTCTGCGCACAGTTACCCCAATGCTTTCTGTAAAAGGAAATCCAGATTGCCCGGAATTTTCCGGATGTCGCAATTCATTTTTCCCACCGGCAGCGCACCCACACCCGCGGGTTTCGTGGCGGTGTGGGTTGGAGTCATTGATAAGCAGCGGGAGCGTAGAATCCCAAACTGTGAATGCTGGAAATAGTTGTCAATATTTGAAGGAGCGGACAGTTTAAAGTTTTGGGGGGGGGAAGGTAAAACTCAGCTGGCTCTCGAGCAGGCAGTCAATTTGGTACCAGTTGTCTAACCTGCCATGGATGCTGAAAGTTCAGTCTCTTCTGAATGGGCCCTGACGTTCACTGGGACGGGTGAAAGAGTTACAGTTGGAAAACCTGAAGGCTGATTTCCACAAAGGTTGTGGATTTCTATTCTGTGTGTGTGCCTGTTGTATAAATTCCCGCCCGCAAACCGTCACGGCTGACAAGTTTACCTGTCTCAAAAACAGAAAATACTGGAAAATATCAGCAGGTCAAAAGTCATCCAGACTCAAAGCATTAGCTCCCTCCTCTCTCCACAGATGCTGTCAGACCTGCTGACATTGGCCAGTACCTTTGTTTCAGATTTTACTGCTCCTCCTGACCCACAAGGAATGCTGTGAATGCATTTCCCATATGGATCCAGTGCTTCTCACCTTTCACCAACATGGGTTAAAAATACAAACCCTGTGGAACCCTTTAAAGGGTGATCTTTTGTGGCCCCTGTGATGGGCCTGGAGCCTGTGGGGGCACAGCGTATGAATGCAAGTCAATCAGGAGTTTAGGGACAGCTCTGGCCACTGCGGTTTGGTCAGAGTTAGCCCGGGAGTCATGGGAACAAGACCTGTGTATTAGTTTTGTTGTACAATTTATGTAGTTTGCCTTTGTTCAATAAAACTCTTTTGAGTTTCAATGCTGCCTCGACGATCATCTCGCAATGCAACAAACCCGATAAAAACCTTAAAAGTTTTGAATAAGTGCAGCAGCCTCGTCAGAGTAGATTCATCAGCACACCGCATTGTACTTCCGTTAAAACCAAAAATGGGTGGGTTTGATTTTTTCATTTGATTTATTGTCACATGTACTGAAGTACAGTGAAAAGTATTTTTCTGCGGCCGAGGAACGTACACAGTACGTACATAGTAGACAAAAGAATAATCAACAGGGAACATTGACAAATGGAACATCGACAAACAGTGATTGGTTACAGTGCGGAACAAGGGGCCAAACAAAGCAAATACATGAGCAAGAGCAGCATAGGGCATCGTGAATAGTGTTCTTACAGGGAACAGATCAGTCCGAGGGGGAGTCGTTGAGGAGTCTTGTAGCTGTGGAGAAGAAGCTGTTCCTATGTCTGGATGTGCGAGTCTTCAGACTTCTGTACCTTCTGCCTGATTGAAGGGTCTGGAAGAAGCCAATGCCTGGGTGGGAGGGGTCTCTGATAATGCTGTCTGCCTTCCTGAAGCAGCGAGAGGTGTAGACAGAATCAATGTGGGGGTGGCACATTTGTGTGATGCGTTGGGCTGAGTTCACCACAGTCTGCAGTTTCTTGCGATCTTGGGCTGAGCAGTTGCCATACCAAGCTGTGATGCAGCCGGATGGGATGGTCTCTCGCACAACTGTAGAAGTTTGTGAGAGTCGATGCAGACATGCCAAATTTCTTTAGCTTGCATAGGAAGTAGAGACGTTGTTGGGCTTTCTTGACTGTTACATCATCGTGAGTGGACCAGGGCAGACTGTTGGTGATGGTGACCCCTAGGAACTTAAAGCTATCGACCATCTCCACTTCGGAGCCATTGATGTAGACGGGAGTGTGTGGCATGCTGCGCTTCCTGAAGTCGATGATCAGTTCCTTGGTCTTTCCAACATTTAGAGAGAGGTTGTTTTTCAGTACACCGTGCAACCAAGTAATTTATCTCCCTCCTGTACTCTGATTCGTCGTCGTTTGAGATGCGGCCCACCACAGTCGTATCATCCACAAACTTATAGATTGAGTTGGAGTTAAATCTTGCCACACAGTCATGGGTGCATAGGGAGTACAGTAGAGGACTGAGAACACATCCTTGCGGGGCTCTGGTGTTGAGGACTACTGTGGAGGAGGTGCTGTTGCCTATCCTGACAGATTGCGATCTGCTGGTGAGGAAGTCGAGGATCCAGCTGCACAGGGAGGAGTCAAGTCCAAGATTGCGGAGTCTGGTTATTAGCCTGATTGGGATAATGGTGTTGAAGGCGGAGCTGTAGTCAACGAACAGCAGCCTTACATAGGTGTCCTTGTTGTCGAGGTGTTTGAGTGTTGATTGCAGAGCCAGTGAGATAGCATCTGCTGTGGACCGGTTGCGGTGATAGGCAAACTGCAGTGGATAGAGACCTTGTGGGAGGCTGGCAGTGATCCATCTCAGGACTAGCCGCTCGAAGCACTTCATGATAACCGACGTTAGGGCCACCGATCGGTCGTGGTTGAGACAGACTACCTTGTTCTTCTTTGGTACTAGTATTATGGTGGCCTTCTTGAAGGAGGTGGGGACCTCAGAGCGGAGGAGTGAAGTGGTGAAGGTATCTGCGAATACACTCGCCAGCTAGTCTGCGCAGGCTCTGAGTGCTCGCCCAGGAACTCCTTTGGTGCCCGTCGCTTTCCGGGTTCATGGAGAGCTGGGTTCCTGCATTAGAATTTTAGTATTTTCAATTCCTTCCCCTGACCCAAACACAAGCATTTTGGGGAAGCATCTCCCAAGAGGAACATGAATTCAAATCACCTTCTTGCTGGCATTAATGCTCTTTCATTCCTATTGAGATACTCTCTCCAAATATCACTGAACGGTTCTAATTGACAGTGCATTTGCAGGCAGCTAAATGTTATACATGACTGTTTTTTATGGTGATGTTGAGTCACTGATGTTGGGTGACATTCACTGTTCTGGTGCTATTCTTAACGTCACAGTAAATCAGTCCCGAATCTCACAGATACGACTTTATATTAAAAAATCATCAGTTTGGGTTTGATTGTGCAAATGTATTTATCATTTCTACATGGAATGTTTAGGGCTTCTCTGCCCTGTGAATACAAGCAAAACAATGTGTAATAAAGCAATTTCACAATTCAATCGCATTCCATTGTTGATAATAGTTCACTAGCTCAAAGGCCGGCACGGCGGCACAGTGATTAGCACAGAGGCCTCACAACATCAGGGGCGCAGGTTCACATTCCGTCCTACGGTGACTGTCTGTGTGGAGTTTGCACATTCTCCCCGTGTCTATGTGGGTTTCCTCAGGGTGATATAGATTTCATAGAATCATAGAATCCCTTCAATGCAGAAGGAGGCCATTCAGCCCATAAGATTCTGCAGCCTTCTAGACCCTAACCCCAAAACCCCGTGACCCCCACATAACCTGCACATCTACTAAGGGGCAATTTAGCATGGCCAATCCACCTGACTGTGGGAGGAAACCGGTGCACCCAGAGGAAGCCCACTCAGACACGGGGTGAAGCGATCTACCATGCAGATCTAGTGAAGTCTTGCAACACTAAAACTCAGTAGAAATTTGAGTTAAACGTCTCGGATGCAAATAAGAATCTTTTATTGCCTCTACTTGGTTACAATTGAGAGAAACTTAAATCTATTCTCAATAAAGTCCGGCTAGCAAAGGACTGAAAGAGAAGTAACTTATAAACAATTTAACTTTCAAAATAATTCAGAAATGGTTTCTTACTTACGGCAAAACAGCTTGCATTTACCTCAGGAGTTAGGGTGGAAAAGTGAAAATATGAAAATAGAGATAGTGAATAGTTAGATCAAAGTATAGAATGATCCTGAAATAAAGATGGCTGTACTGACCATCATGGTTAAGGAGTATTTTATCAGTCTGAAGCCATCTGTCTACACCTCTATGTCGTCCTAATTGGTTTGGGTGAGAATCAAATACATTTGATTTGATGGCTAACTGTCAATCCTCAATGTGCAACATAAGTTCTGAATGTTTCATGTTTGAATATTAGTGTATACTATGGAATGCGATTTTGTGCTATTATCAAGACTGGTTTTTACTGGTTTTCTGCTGACTTTGCTTTATCCACATTCTGGACAATGGTGCCTTCATATTGCTCATTTGATCTTGATCTCGATTACTGGTACAGCTTATTTCTGAATGTCAAATTGACTTTGAAAATCTGTTCATTGGGACAATAGCTTGTTCATTTTGTCAGCAAAAATGTTGTTTTAATCTACACTTAGTTTGTGCATGTGTCAGGCTTTTGTGCTGCTGTTGAAGTTATGTGTTTTGTCATAACCTGAGGTTATGAGCACGAAATCCTTATTTTACAATGGATATTAAAACTGGGCTTTAATATTTACATTAAAATAGCCTTTTTACCTATCAGAAAATAGTTGATTCCCTTCACGGGGAGAACATACAAAGTCCACACAGTCACCCAAGGCCGAAATTGAACCCGGCTCCCTGGCGCAGAAGCAGCGGTGCCAACCATTGTGCCACCATGCCGCCCCTCCAGAGGCTTGAGCCTATAAACCAGCCATTATTTTAAGGAAAGAGTAGAGTTCACCCAGTCAATATTTACCCTTGAACAAACATCACCAAAACAAATTAATGTGATATTTAGCTCCATGCTGTTTGTGACAGCGTGCTGCGTACAATTAGATTGCAGTATTGCTTCACCTTACAGCTCCCACTGCAATACAGAAGTATTTTGTTGGCTGTGAGCTATAGGATACCCTGAGGTTATGAATATAAAACTGTAAGTTATTTAATCTTGGATTTGCACTGCAGACATTGCATAATAAACAACATCACCACCGAATGAAGTCAGTCTGGTGCTTCCGCGTTTGCCCCGGAGTTACATGGTCCTGGGTTCAAATGCCACATTCGATTTTGGATGTCGTATCTAAGCTGACTCCCTGCATTGCCCGAGGTGGTATCCTTTGCACAAGATCTTGAGCTGATGTCCTTTCTGCCTGCTCAAGTGATCGTGAAAGCTATAATGAGGAGTGGGTCAATTTTGTTTTCTGGAAAACTGAGGGCAAATGGACTGGAGGAGTTGTGCACCAAAAGTCATGTCATCATAGAATTTACAGTGCAGAAGGAGGCCATTCGGCCCATCGTATCTGCACTGGCCCTTGGAAAGAGCACTCTATCTAAGGCCACAACCCACCCCATCCCCATAATCCAGAAACCCCACCTAAGCCTTTTGGGACACTAAGGGCAATTTAGCATGGCCAATCCACCTGACCTACACATCTTTGGACTGTGGGGCGAAACCGAGCACCCGGAGGAAACCTACGCAGACATGGGGAGAACATGCAGACTCTGCACAGACATTGACCCAAGCCAGGAATCGAACCTGGGACCCTGGAGCTGTGAAGCAACAGTGCTAACCACTGTGTCACCCTGCCACCGCAGGACAATGTCTGAGGACAATGGCATTTAATCACAGTGAAAATTATATTAATGGAATTTGACTCGCTCTATTGGAGAGAAAACAGCTATGAGCAGACAAAAATAATAGGCAGGTAAAGACCTGGTGGTGCATCAAGCCATGTTGCCACCGCACCATGTTTAGCCATCTCCCACTCCCAACCAGGCATGCTGGGAAAAGCAAAACCTACAGCCAAAATGGAGAGGAAAATTCTGAAAAATTGTTCTCTGATCCCTGTTGTGCAATCAAAATATGTTCAAGGGATCAAAGGGACCACATCTTCTCTGATTATTCTTCTGTATCTCTTTTCTTTCATTGGACACAGGCTTTGCTCGTCAGACCATCATTTTCAGTCCCGATCCCTACTTTCCCTCGAGAAGGTCGCGGTCACCTAGCTTATTGGTGTGACGTAGAATGTACTATTGGAGAAGTGGGTACCAGGATTTTGACCTCAGCAGTCTCTATGCTGTACGGCGCAGTCTCTGCCCCAGTCAGCCCTCACAGCAGAAACATGAGCAGTCCTATCCCGAAACTGGCAGTCCTAACCCATCATCACTCATGAGCCACTCATGGGGGAGGCAGTGGCATAGGGGAGGCAGTGGCATCGTGGTATTGTCACTAGACTAGTATACTAAAGACCCAGGGTAATGTTCTGGGGGCCTAGGTTCAAATCCCACCATGGCAGATGGTGAAATTTGAATTGGATAAAAAGCTGGAAATAAAAAAGTCAAATGATGACCCGTGAAACCATTGTCGATTGTTGTAAAAAGAGATTTGCTTCACTAATCTCCTTTCGGGAAAGAAATCTACTGTCTTTACCTGGTCTGGCCTACATGTGACTCCAGATCCACAGCAACATGGTTGACTCTAAAAGTGCCCCCGAAAGGACAATTCGGAATGGCAATAAATACTGATCCAGTCAGCAATGCCCACATCCCAGGAAATAATTTTTTAAAAGCTGCCACTCAGGGACCCTTCAGCTTAAAAACAGAAGTTTAACAGTGGGAGGCAGAGGAAGGCAATCAAATAAAATAAAGTGGAAGGGAGAGGAAGCTGTGAGCAAGCTCCCAGGGTCTTTGCACAATATCAAGAGTGAACTTGATTCATATGGATGTTTTCCTTTTGATCTTTCACTGCATGTTGGAGATATTTGTGCTTCACTGTTTTGCTCATTATTTTTGCAGGCCCTCCTGTTAATGTCAGCTGCAACATATTTATCAACAGTTTTGGCTCAATTGCAGAAACAACTATGGTGAGTAGAAATATTTATTTCTCTCCGTGCACAGTCAGCTGCCTTCTAATGGTACATATATATCACATATATTGTGTAGAACATTTTGTATACATGTGTAACTACAAATATGTCAATATATATGTTTTCTATCCCAATTAGCTTTTAATACATAGAACATAGAACAGTACAGCACAGAACAGGCCCTTCGGTCCTCGATGTTGTGCCGAGCATTGTCCGAAACCAAGATCAAGCTATCCCACTCCCTGTCATTCTGGTGTGCTCCATGTGCCTATCCAATAACCGCTTGAAAGTTCCTAAAGTGTCCGACTCCACTATCACAGCAGGCAGTCCATTCCACACCCTAACTACACTCTGAGTAAAGAACCTACCTCGGACATCCCTCCTATATCTCCCACCCTGAATCTTATAGTTATGCCCCCTTGTAAAGTCTACATCCACCCGAGGAAATAGTCTCTGAACGTCCACTCTATCTATCCTCCTCATTATCTTACAGACTTCTATTAAGTCGCCTCTCATCCTCCTCCGCTCCAAAGAGAAACGCCCTAGCTCCCTCAACCTTTCCTCATAAGACCTATCCTGCAAACCAGGCAGCATCCTGGTAAATCTCCTTTGCACCCTTTCCAATGCTTCCACATCCTTCTTATAATGGGGTGACCAGAACTGCGCACAATACTCCAAATGTGGTCTCACCAGGGTCATGGATAGTTGAAGCATAACCCCGCGGCTCTTAAACTCAAGCACCCTGTTAATAAAGGTAACACACTATAAGCCTTCTTCATGGCTCTATCCACTTGAGTGGCAACCTTCAGAGATCTGTGGACATGAACCTCTCTGTTCCTCCACATTCCTCAGAACCCTGCCGCTGACCCTGTAGTCCACATTCAAATATTTTCTGCCAAAATGATTCACAGGGCAGCTGTGACATAATTGTTTTATTGAAACATGTTACATGGAGCTGTCAGGTAGAGCCCCTTTGAAGAAGATATAACAAGTAAAAGAAAATAATAATGATTCCGTTCTAATTTTAGTCCACAATAAGTAACACTGAGAAGAATAAAGATGGAGGGCCCAGTCTTCAATTGGGCCGGGTCTGAAATTGGAGGTGGGCAAATGCGCTATTTCGAATTGGTTCCCCGTTAACATTCCTGCCCTGAGCCGCCATCTTTAATGAGAGCAGCTCGCAGAGGGGGAGGGGGGGGGGGAATCGACTGCCTGGCAGGTAGCCAATTCAGGATAAATGAAGTGAATCACAAAGCCTATTGAGGTCCTGTTTGCGCACACACTGAGATCTTCAGTTGGCATCGTGGGTGGCCTGTATTGGCCTGGACCATGTCCATGGCAACATGGTGGGTTGAGGCTTGGGATGTAGGGGTGAGGGGTTGTGGATTATGTGAGGGATCCCACCCTCGACGCACAATGGCTACTGGGTCACACCTGCGGCCATTGGCTGTCCCGTTGAGTGGCTCACCCTTCAGGATCCTGGCCAAGCAGCTCTGGCCATCTTAACTTGCAAAATAAATGTATTCATTCATGGGATGTGGGCGTCACTGGCTGGGATCCTCAGGCCCATCCCTGAGGACATTTAAGAATTAATCACATTGCCTTGGGTCTGCAGTCGCATGTAGGCCAGCCCAGGTAAGGACAACAGATTTCCTTCCCTGAAGGACATTAGTGAACCAGATAGATTTTTGCAACCATGGTTTTGTGTCATTATTCGAGTTATAATTCTAGATTTTTATTGAATTTAAATTTCACCACTGTCATGATGGGATTTGAACCCGGGTCCCCAGAGCATTACCCTGGGTCTCTGGATTACTAGTCCAGCAAAAATACCACTACGCCACTGCCTCTTCAGAGGGCATCTCCATATTGAGGACCCCTCTCTCCATTATGAACCCGTATCCCCCAACTTGCCCAATGTGTCAGTGCTGGCAGAGCCCATTGTCCCTTCACCCTCGGGAACCCTCCCACTATCCTTAGACCCTGACCATTAGATCACTTGCCTCTTTAAAAATCAGGGTAGATATTTCTGGAACATGTTGTCTGGGGTTGGGACCTGGAAATAAAAATAACCCATCCAGAAGAAAATGGTATCAAATAACAGGAGTATGTTTTGCTGAGTAAGGAATTGGACCTGGTTGAACATGAACTTGAAGAAACTCCAGATTAATAGCAGATAGAGGTGTAAATCAGAATAGGAATTGATTATGCTAGGTCCGATTCTCTTTTCCCACTCACTGTAATGACACAGGATTGTGCCAGAGAGCCAGAAATTAGGTCAGGACCTAGAAACACTGAGTTCCAGACTAATGTTAGAGTTAGCCAGAGTTTATTAAGGGGTGGAAGGAATCTCCGTCCTCTGCAATCAGAGCTCTCCCAACATCAACTCTTGAAGCTACCAGATATACCCTTGGTGGTGGTATAGAATGGGTCTTCATATTAGAAACGGGACCCGTCTGTGCAGTCCAGACCTGGGTTGTGATTTGCTTTTCAATATCATAATCAGCACACTTAAGATCAGGGGCAGGTGATATTCATTCCCCATAACGAAGCCACCTATGACCACCCACAAACCCAGCCTGGATCCCGGCTACTCCTGTCAAACAGTTTTGCGATGGGTAGATGCCCCAAACACACCTCTTGAGCCAAGGTATCCAATCAGCTAATGTTCTCTGGGTTTGCACTGAAGGTCAACATTCACCCCAAAGCTTTCACCAACTTTCCCCTGAGAAGGAAAGAAAAATAATATCCATTTTTATTATTGATTTCAAAATACTGGAAAATGCACAAACAGAGCAGGATTCCCATTCTGGGTACTAAATCCCGTGACAGTGGCGGGATCGGGGAAAGAGGATGTTTCCCTCTGTGGAGTTCAAATGGAAACCCTACCATATCCTCTGTCCCCGGTATAAATAATTATGCCTCTGGAGGTATTGTGCCATTTACTGTGGCAGGGTCAGCTTAATGGCGTGCATCCTGCTGTCATATCTGGGTGCCATATTGAAAATATGTGCAACATCACTGACCCAGCATTAAAGAAAGAAAAGATTTCTGCTTATCTGAGTCCAAAACAGTTTATTCTGAGATAATACCCCCAGTTTTGGATTCCCCTGCCAAGGAAGCATTTTCCCAGCAGCAACACTGTCAAGACCCTTCAGAATTTTATATGTTCCAACCACGCCGCCTCTCATTCTTTAAAATTCCAGGGAATATTCAATCTATCCCCAATCATGTTCAAATCCCACCACAGCAGCTGGTGGAATTTAAATTCAATACATAGACCTCGACTTGAAAAGCTAGTCTCAGTAAAGGTGACCATGCCAACTGTCATCGATTGTTGTAAAAACCCGTCTGGTTCACTCACGTGCTTTTGGGGAAGAAGTCTGCCATCCTTAAAGCAAATGCAATGTTGTCATTCATCTCAAGAGGCTTGGAATATAAAAGCAGGGATGTACTTCTGAAGCTTTATAAAGCATTAGTTAGGCCCCATTTAGAATACTGTGAGCAATTTTGGGCCCCACACCTCAGGAAGGACATACTGACGCTGGAGCGGGTCCAGCGGAGATTCACACGGATGATCCCAGGAATGGTAGGCCTAACATACGATGAATGTCTGAGGATCCTGGGATTATATTCATTGGAGTTTAGGAGGTTGAGGGGAGATCTAATAGAAACTTACAGGATAATGAATGGCTTAGATAGGGTGGATGTAGGGAAGTTGTTTCCATTAGCAGGGGAGACTAGGACCCGGGGGCACAGCCTTTCGAATAAAAGGGAGTCACTTTAGAACAGAGATGAGGAGAAATTTCTTCAGCCAGAGAGTGGTGGGTCTGTGGAATTCATTGCCACAGAGGGCGGTGGAGGCCGGGAAGTTGAGTGTCTTTAAGACAGAAGTTAATAAATTCTTGATTTCTCGAGGAATTAAGGGCTATGGAGAGAGAGCGGGTAAATGGAGTTGAAATCAGCCATGATTGAATGGTGGAGTGGACTCGATGGGCCGAATGGCCTTACTTCCGCCCCTATGTCTTATGGTCTTAACTGTTCTGGCCCACATGTGACTCTGGAACCACAGTCAATGTGGTTGACTCTGAACTGCCCCCTGAAATGACCGGGTGAGCCATTCAGTTCAAGGGCACTTAGGGATGGGCACCCAATTTGGGATGCCCACATTCTATGAAAGAATAAATGCTGAACAACACCTTCTCATGGGGCAAAATTTTCATTCCATGAATCAGGTAAGTGATCCTTTGTTGCACGCCATCTGAGGTGAGTCGGTGAGTATTTCTTGGGTTAGGAGACTATTGTGCTCAGTATTCCAGGTTTAGTCTCACCAAAATCCTAGATAATTTCAAAAAGACCTCAGTTTTTCAACGTTTACTTGCTTACTCATCTCTCACTGTTCACAAAATATTCCACATTTCTATTCTACCAAATTGCACTCGTGGAATCTCTGTATCATTTAACATTAAACATTCCACTTTCTCTAAACTGGAACGGCGCCATCAACCTTTTTGAATCTTGGGTGACCAAAAGCGCAACCAGACCAATCACGCCAACGCCGTGGCTACCAGAGCAGATCAAAGCCAAGTAATCTGCAGTGAGTAACTCCCGTCCTGATTCGCCAACCTTCACCGTTTGCGAGGAACAGGTTGCGGGAGTGACAGATAATGCACCCTATCTTGGATGGATGCTGCTGCAACATCGCCAACCAGGGCAGTCCACTCGATTGGTACCCCATCCCACCATTGTAAACATTCACTCCTTTCACCGTTAGCTCACCGTGGCTGCAAACGTGTGCCACCTGCATACTGCACAACAATAACTCACCAAAGCTTCTATGAAAGTGAATAGTAGAACCCTCAAGAGTATTGAAAGTCAGAGAGATCTAGGTGGACAGGTCCACAGGTCACTGAAAGGGGCAACACAGGTGGAGAAGGTAGTCAAGAAGGCATATGGCATGCTTGCCTTCATTGGCTGGGGCATTGAGTATAAGAATTGGCAAGTCATGTTGCAGCTGTATAGAAACTTAGTTAGGCCACACTTGGAGTATAGTGTTCAATTCTGGTCGCCACACTACCAGAAGGATGTGGAGGCTTTAGAGAGGGTGCAGAAGAGATTTACCAGGATGTTGTCTGGTATGGAGGGCATTAGCTATGAGGAGCGGTTGAATAAACTCGGTTTGTTCTCACTGGAACGACGGAGGTTGAGGGGCGACCTGATAGAGGTCTACAAAATTATGAGGGGCATAGACAGAGTGGATGGTCAGAGGCTTTTCCCCAGGTTAGAGGGGTCAATTACTAGGGGGCATAGATTTAAGGTGCGAGGGGCAAGGTTTAGAGTAGATGTACCAGGCAAGTTTTTTACACAGAGGGTAGTGGGTGCCTGGAACACGATGCCGGAGGAGGTGGTGGAAGCAGGGACGATTGTGACGTTTAAGGGGCTTCTTGACAAATACATGAATAGGATGGGAATAGAGGAATACGGACCCAGGAAGTGTAGACGATTGTAGTTTAGTCAGGCAGCATGGTCGGCACGGGCTTGGAGGGCCGAAGGGCCTGTTCCTGTGCTGTACTTTTCTTTGTTATTTGTTTTGTTCTTTGACAGCAGTTCCTCATCCTGTGCCTTCACCAGATCGAGCAGTTTAGGCCTTGACTCGCTGGAAGTTAGAAAGGTCAGAGGAGATCTAATTGAGGTATCTAAGATGTTAAAGGGGATTGAAGGGTCGGAGTATAGCGGATGTTTCCTCTTATTGGATACTTCAGAACGAGAGGCCATAGATTCGGGCTAAGAGTGGCAGATTTAAAACAGAAATGAGAAGGAATCACTTCTCTCAAAGGGTTGTGAATCTGTGGAATCCTCAATCCCAGAGTGCAGTGGTTGTCAGAACACTAAACACATTTACGGAGGAGATGGACAGGTTTTTAATTATTAGTAGGGTGAAGGGTTATGGGGAGCGGGCAGGAAGGTTGAGATAAGGATGAGATGAGATCAGCCATGCTCGTATTGAATGGTGAAGCATACTCGAGGGGCCGAATTGCCTACTCCTGCCCCTAATTCTTCTGTTCTTATATTCAGAAGGGCAAAGCTACACAATCAGGTTAACATAGCTACATAGTCAAGCCCGGTGAAGCATTGGCTTGGGCATATGTTGGCTTTCTTTCATGGTCACCTGACACTACAGTGAGAATACTTTCACCAAGTTATTTGTAATTATTCAAGAAGGATGCTCACCTTCGAAGGGCAGCCGGGTGCGAAAAATAAATACTGGCTTTATGATTGACGCCTATATCTCCAGAATGAATCTGAAAAAAAGACACCCTGTGGGTGCCTTACATCTGAGTCAGTCACGTCCACTGTTGTGACATCGGCCTGCTCCTTGGAATACTTGATATCAAACCAGTTTATTCCTGCTGTAGTCATGCTTTTGCTCCTGGCAATCCCTAAGCACGTCCACTGACCTGTGTGAAACATGACTTTTGATGGCGGCCAAGAAACCTGTGAGGCCTGCTGGAAGGTTGTCTCTCCAGTGACCTTGCAATAGGTCGAAGCCAACCCAGAAAACATTTTTAAGACTTGAGCCCAAGGCCTCAATAGCGGCAGGAGAAGAATTTATGGGACACTTGTGCCATTGGCTTGTGCCACGTGGGGCTCTGCTGCAGATGTCACAGAATTCTCCATGTGCTTCATAGAGGCTGCAATGCAGACAGCTATTCACCCATGGCTGCAGTTCTGGCTAGTGGACTATTCCATTGCCTTAATATTCTGCATGGCTACAAATGGTTCATTTTCGGAAAGTAATCTCCTTTGGTGTCTGAATCTACATCTGCTGCAGCAGAGGCAGGAACTGTGTTGGACATCTAACAGGTTCATTAGCCTTTGCCACCATTACAACATCTTTCTACCCACTTGCACACTGTGACTCAACTGTACTATCCCTCCAGCTTCACTGGGATCCCTGGGATCTGTGTAGTCATGATGATGACTTGGCTGTGACAGCGTTAGCGATGAGATGGGGAACGCCACCTTAGCTCCCTCCTCACCCCCACCCCCCAGCGGTGTATTTTGCAGCATGGAGGTGTCCCGCCTTTGCCTGGCAGCAGGATCTTCTGTTCCTGCTGCTGCCAACAGGGTTGCCCATTGTTTGCACCCTCCATCACCAGGGACCCACGACAGAGGGTTGCTGTAAGCAGGACTGGAAGATCCTGTTGGCGGGAACGGTCGGAAAATCCCACCTGAAGAGAATGGAATCAATCACTGGCCGTGTAAATGCTGGCATACTCGAGGATACTTTGCGTGGTTGGAACATTTTACGTCTAAGCAGACAGCAGGGAGCGAATTGCCAAAATGTAAAGTAACCATCATCTGCCTTTACTTGCAATGCGTGATATTCTCTGTATGTTTACTGAAGCTTCATATGTGTCCGTGTCACTCTAGAGCAGCATTACTTGTCCTCAGCATTACGGAGTAGTCCAGAGCTTTGTGGAAGCTGCTGACTGCTCCATCCTCCATTCGCCTGATGCGCTTTTGACCAAATATCTCAAATGTGGCTTCCTTCAAGAAAAGAACGGGAGGTGCACCTTATCATTGAACACTATCTTTTCCTGCCAGCAGAATAATAATGCAGAGATAGTGCAAGTGTCACACAGGGGCTCAACGTCTGAGGCATTCTGAATGCTGCAATTTCATAATTTGGATTCATTGCAAGAAGCCTCAATGCTCTGTACGCACTGTACTATTCTTCAGCCTGCTTCTATTATGCAAAGATCCAGCTAACCAGCTGCTATAAGTTACTGTGTGTTAGCACTGCAGAATGTAACACCGAGCAGAAATGATTTCCTTGCAGACGCATCTTTTGCATAATGATTACCTCTGCAAATGAAAGTTGTGCATCAAATCCCTCCCTAAACAGCTCCTTGGCACAGCCCAGCTACCAGGTTTGGCCAACAACTTCATACTTAAAATGTTCTAAAGTCTCCTTTAAAAATAATTAAGCTTGTCAAACCATGCTTTTGTTTGTGTGAAACATGTACTGCGATTGTGGCGGTACGTCTGGCCTACATGTGACTCCAGACCCACAGCATTGTGGTTGACTCCTAACCATCTCCTGCAATGGCCGAGCAAACGACTCAGTACAAGGGCAGTTAGGGATGGGTAACAAATGCTGCTCTTTCCCGGGATGTCCACATCCCATGAAAGAATAAAGGAAAAAATACAATTGCCTGTATTCCTGTTAGTTAGGCCTCTGCTGGGAGTATTGGGTTGGGTTTGAACTTGCTAGCAGCAGGGGAATCCAGTCACACACAGGAAACTATTTGCACAGTGACTTTCTAACCCAACGTTACCATTGTTTCTGGGTCCACCGACGAATTGAGCATCGTCAAATTTCAACATTGTCAACAGGATTTGATGGAATTTGGAGCTTGGAACAGAACAGAAGGAACTTGTGGGCCTCCAGTAATCTCAAACAGAGACTGAACAAGAGGAGATGATGGAAATGAAATGAAATGAAAATTGCTTATTGTCACAAGTAGGCTTCAAATGAAGTTACTGTGAAAAGTCCCTAGTCACCACATTACGGTGCCTGTTCAGGGAGGCTGGTACGGGAATTGAATCCACGCTACTGGCCTGCCTCGGTCTGCTTTAAAAGCCAGCTATTTAGCCCACTGTGCTAAACAAACCCCGGAGGCGAGGAGAGCAGTGAAGAATCCACATTTGAGACCACAGAATGCTCCGAGCTGTGCTCAGCTGGATGCAGATTTAGCAACCCCCATCTGGATTCACATATCTCCCCCATTGCATCCAATTCTGGCACCACGCTTTAAGAAAGATGTTGAGACTTTGTAGGGGTGCCGAGGATATTCGCTGGAGTGGTAACTGTGATGAGTACATCAGTTGTGTGGCAAACTATACAAGCTGGGATTTTGCTCTTTGGATCTGAGAAAGGTTCAGTAAATATAATAGATATATCCAGAATCATGAAGGGTTCTTAGAGAGTAAATAAGGAGAAAATGTTTCCGGTGGAACAAGGGGCGGTGACCAGAGGGCACAGGTTTAAAGTCATTGATAGAAGAGCCAGAGGTGAGATGAGAATTCTTGTTAGGCAGCAAGTTACTGTGATCTGCGATTTCTGATAATGTAGCAGAGGTAGCGTCAATGGCTTTCGAAAAGGAATTGGATGAACTCTTGATGGAGAAAATCTTTCAGGGCTATGAGAAAAGAAGCAGGGATGTGGGACTTGATAGATAGCCCTTCCAGAGCTGGTACTGGCACGTTGAGCCTCAGTGGCTTCCTCCTGAGCTATAGAATTCCAAGATTTCCTTCTCAAATGGTAAACCATTTCTTCTCTAGTTTTCTGCCTGAAGACAGATCTGACCCAAAAAGCCATGATCTTCACAAAATGTAGAGAAAGGAGACAAGTCCTAAACTCCCCCAGCAGAAACGAAGATCAAACCCTATGCTATTGACACCAGTCTGGTTCACAGCCACCATCCAGGCCCACCCAAGGAATCCAGTTACTATGGCAACACCTTACATGCATGTTGTAGTCCGGAGCTATGAATGTGATTGTAGGGGATCCATTTTTCTGTTGTCTATCAGGTGGCTGAGCAGGAATCTCTCCCACTCTTATTTCCTGGCATTGGTGTGTGTTGGAAGGGTTTACAGGTGGATACTCAACCTGTTTAGCTGTATTATGAGCATACCAACCACATCGTGGGTGGCACGGTGATGCAGTGGTTAGCACTGCTGCCTCACAGCACCAGGGATGTGGGTTCGATTCCGAACTGAAGTGACTACCTGTGTGGTGTTTGCACGTTCTCCCCGTGGGTTTCCTCCCACTGCTCCAGTTTCCTCCCGCAGTCCAAAGATGTGAAGGGTAGGTGGATTGGCCATGCTAAAATTGCCCCTATTGTCCAAAGGTTAGATGGGATTATGGGGATAGAGTGTGGAGTGGGCTTAGGTTAGAGTGGTCTTTTGAAGGGTCGGTGCAGACTTGATGGACCAAATGGTCTTCTTTTGCACCTGAGGGATTCTATGACCCCTCAAGTGGGCAGCACGGTAGTATTGTGGATAGCACAATTGTTTCACAGTTCCAGGGTCCCAGGTTCAATTCCGGCTTGGGTCACTGTCTGTGCGGAGTCTGCATATCCTCCCCGTGTCTGCATGGGTTTCCTCCGGTTGCTCCGGTTTCCTCCCACAGTCCAAAGATGTGCAGGTTAGGTGGATTGGCCATGATAAATTGCCCTTAGTGTTCAAAATTGCCCTTAGTGTCCAAAATTGCCCTGAGTGTTGGGTGGGGTTACTGGGTTATGGGGATAGGGTGGAGGTGTTGACCTTGGGTGGGGTGCTCTTTCCGGGAGCCGGTGCAGACTCGATAGGCCGACTGGCCTCCTTCTGCACTGTAAATTCTATGATTCTATAAGTCCTCAAACCCAGAGATTCTTGCTCAGAGACAGGTACACTACCCACTGATAAAGCAATTTCTCTTATTATTAGGAAAGTATCCTTTTAAATAAAACTGTGATTCAAGCACAATCAAGAACCGTGTTCCAGTAGATAAAGGACCTTAATTGGCTTCACCAGTGAAGTAGTAAGTTCATGTTACAGTCTGTTGAGCAAGAACTTATAGCATAGTAACCTTCACAATAAATGAGATTTAAACTGATGCCAGTGTCATTCTGGGCATTCTAAGAGCTTTTTAAAAATATTCGTAAAAGTTAAAAGCTGTGTCCTTCCAGAAAGGTCTTATACAAAGCTGCGCAGCAGAGCAAGAATTAACTACAACATCTGCAAAATAAAAAGCCCAATTAACCCAACTGGCTGCAAGTTCAACTTGCATGCATTGCAACATTCCCGAATAACTTTCGGCAAAAGCACATTCGAATCGCAGGTGATTCCGGGGGCAAGAAACAGATTAACTGCAATGGGCTCAACTGAGATTATTTTGTAGAGAAGCTGGGTTTTAAAAGTTTCCTTCAGAAGCAGGAGTATAACGAGTTGTACGAATAGGGTCGCGCATCTCATTACAATTTTAGTACAAATCTGAAAACAGACGCTGTAAAATCTGCTGTGATGCGACACTGTCTATAAAATAATGAGAGGCATAGATAAGGTGGATAGTCAACATCTTTTCCAAAAGATAGGGGAGTCTAAAACGAGAGGGCATTTATGTTTAAGGTAATAAGGAAGAGATGCAAAAGGGTCCAGACGGGCAATTTTTTCACACCGAGGGTATAAGTGTCTGGAACGAGCTGCCAGAGGCAGTAGTAGAGGTGGGTACAATTTTGTCTTTTCAAAAG
The DNA here is from genome assembly GCF_047496885.1 of Scyliorhinus torazame. Lineage (NCBI taxonomy): Eukaryota > Metazoa > Chordata > Chondrichthyes > Carcharhiniformes > Scyliorhinidae > Scyliorhinus > Scyliorhinus torazame. The sequence continues at coordinate 35,581,984 of NC_092715.1, read as the reverse complement.
CATTCAGACAATTATATGGGAAAGCTGGGTATAGACGGATATGGGCTAAATGTGGGCAATTAGGATTAGTTTACTGGTAAAAACTGGGCGGCGTGGACAAGTTGGGCCAAAGGGTCTGTTTTCATGCTGTAAACCTCTATGACTCTACATGTGTGTTTTTGTGTTCTTGAAATGAAAGCAACCTGATTGGGAGCCAGAGTGACATGGGCTTCATTGCAGGGAAGATGACAGGGATACACTGCACCCTGATACACTTATGGCAAATAGCAGAAAATCGGGAGGCGCCGGGTGTGGTGATATGCACGTGCACATCAATGTATATAGTTATCTATCGATGTATATCGCTATCAGTAGGACCTCCGACCAGAAGGTGGTGATAGAGATCCATCATGTGACTGGAGATATTTAGCAGTTGGTAGTAAGTCGTACTAGAGGTAGGTTGCATGAGAAGTAGCTCCAGGAGAATTCACTGAATTAATTTATTAGTTATTGTCTGTATTATAGTTCATTAGTTATCTTCCCACGTGTTTGTTAATAAATCATCTTACTAGTTAAAAAACTAGATGTTCTGTGCACATCATGACCACGGCCATAACACAGAACACAACCTACCCGATTGTGCGATACCTACTGGTCTCTATGCTCGATGGTGCGATGCATGGGTTAAAACAATCACCTTCTGAACCTAGGTATTAATGTGCAAATATTAATTGGTTTGTATGAAACTACTTCAATTCAATGTCCGGGTCCTACAATTTCTGAAGTCTGATGTATTGCTATATTTAGAAAGAAGACTTGGAGATGGGACTCATGGTCACCTTTCATAGCCCAGAAAACAAATTTGTTTCGGCACCTTTTAATAATCAAACACTTTAATGAATCAAAGGATACTACACACTGTCAGCAGATTCAGATTCCAAAGCCTTTCATGAGAATTTCCATTTAACTCTTTTCTCTAACATGAAATGAAATGAAATGAAAATCGCTTATTGTCACAAGTAGGCTTCAAATGAAGTTACTGTGAAAAGCCTCTATTCGCCACATTCCGGCGCCTGGTACGGGAATTGAACCGTGCTGCTGGCCTGCCTTGGTCTGCTTTCAAAGCCAGCGAATTAGCCCTGTGCTAAACAGCCCCTAAACATTGTCCACCTATTTTCCCCCCTCTTCACCCTAAAAGCAATGTCTATCCTTGACATGCAGTTCGATGGGCCACTGGATCTGTCTTTGCAGGTCAGGCAGCACCTGTGGAGAGAGATAAACAAGGGTTCATCTTTCAGGTCGATGACCGTTCATCAGGACGGGAAGATGTTCGAGATGGACAGGTTTAAATACATACAGGGTCGGCGAAAAGGGGATTGGGGCTGCAAAGGAACCAAATGCAAGGCCAATGATGGGGTGAAGTGCCGGATTGAGTGAATGACACACGGGATGATGGCTAAAGACACAATTGGGTATGTGAGTAGGATAAGTAAAATAAAATATGGGTCCAGTGCAAATGGTTACAGTAGATTCGCAGAGGAGGAGAGTAGCATCTTGTGCTATTCACCTCATTACGTATGGATCAGCGAGGAAAGTGTCAAATCTCGCGGCAACGACAGGTAGGAAATCACCATCCCCACCTTTACCTCAAGGGGTCGAAGGTCTGGGAGCCATATTTAAAGGGTCCCTGGACATTCACTCATTGCAGACCAGGAGCCCCAGATTCTACCGAGCCCAGGGTATCGCAGACTAGTATCGCAGACTATCACAGTTCAACGAAACCTTCTTGCCGGTTTTCCTGCAGGCCATCCAGGAAAGTCAGGAAGTGCTATTACCCAGGCATGGAAATGATCCCACCTGACCACAGCAGTTCGGATGGAGGCCGCAGCACATGTTAGTGTCCTTGGACCCACAGAACTGTCAGCAGTGCAGGAAGAGGGTGAACAATCTGCTGCGCATTGACAGGATAAGTGGCACCGTCTATTCACTTCAAAGTGACACTTATCAGGGGATCAGGCAGTCTTAGTGTGCGAGTGTACAGCGATATCACACAAGAGTCTGTAAATATCAAAATTCAATTGACGTGTGCCCAAGCTCACAGGTTCCAATGCGTGCATTTAATGTTAGGGTTCTGCATATTGGCACAATTTGATGCTTTCAAAGGATCAAACTACCAGCAGGACAGGGGTTAAATATTGCCATTTAGTTCAGCATCATAAATCAAGGTACATCTGTACAAAGTATAATGCCTATCACCAAAAATGACCTGGGATCTGTCAGCCAGCAGAGAATAAAAATTCAGATACTAATGGAAGTGACTCGACAACTCACTGTCCGGAATTGCTAACTATTAGATTGTCACAGGTCTGTCTGTTGCTTCATATGCTTGTAAAGGACACTGCATGTTTCTCTGTGACATCCTGGAACTTGTCAACACCGTGCCCTTTACTGTCCTTATCATCGGAGAAGATATCTTGGTCCTCCAAGCCAAGACATCCTCCTTTATTGAGTGGGTTTGTGCAGGGCGCTGCAGACAACAATGATCCGGGGCACTCTCTGTGGTGAGCACTGGAGAGCCGTGCCTGAACGTCATCTTTAGGAGGCCTATCGCTTGCTTTGTTGTGGACCATGGAGAGGCATGTAGTACTCCTCAGTGGCACTCTGCAGAAAGTGAACTGACATCATCAGCCAGGCCTTCTGGGGCCCAAGGAGCCAACCCTGCAATTGCCGAGACCAGAGTGTGGTTCAGAATGTAGGCATCATGTGAGCCCCCTGAGAACCGAGAACCAGCATGCAGGATTAGCCTTTTGTGATCACATCTTATCAGCTGCACATCAAAGAGTGGAAACCTTTCCTATTGATTTAATGTGACTGGCTGTTGCCAAGGAGCTCTCAAGGCCCTAAGTGTGTAGCCAATGGCGCCTTGCAATTGCTGAGATTGCTGCAAAACCCAACACTCAGTCTGGCTTCCGGGATTGAGTCAGAATTGAACAAATTGGTCGGCATCCGTTACCTCTCGGGCCTTGTGGGCCACTCACTGGGAGACGCCATGCAGGTCCCCAGTGATGCCCTGCAAAGACAGTTAAGGCAGTGGTTGTTGCAATATGTCTTTAACGGATATCAGCATGACATTACTAGAAGTGAACTGTGTCATGTGATCCGTCTTAGTTCCACTTTTGCTCTGAGCAGAGAACACACACATAGCTCTGATGTCCACAAGCATTATACATATGTATAACTGTTCTCATGTGCCTAATCTTAATAAATGAATCAACAGCATGTTTACACAATCTTTATGAGTGATTGATACCTTGTGTGTTGTACAGTAAATAAGCTCCAGGATTATATCATTACAAGTACACAACATGGTGATCTTTAATGCCACAGGTGTGGGATAGCCTCCAAGTCCTTGCTCCCACAGGCCATCGCGGAGAAGCTGGCAGATGTTTGCAGCCATGCTCTCGAACATTCTAAGGTGCCACTGGCATTGCCTTTTGCACATCTGTAGATCGATACACTGCCTCCGTGGCTGGGTCAGTGCTGACCATTGTAATGGGCCATGGTTGCCAGCAGCCTGATCTTTATGGTTATTCAGCCATGGAATGTGGGTGGGACCAGCATTTATTGCACATCCCAATAAGCTCTTGAACTGAGTGACTTGCTCGGCCATTTGAGAGGGCATTTCAGAGTCAACCACATTGCTGTAGATCTGGAACCACATGTAGGCCCAACCCGGGCGCCTGGCTTCTGTCTAGACCTGGCATCCCCAGATGTAGGACCAGAGATGAATGCTCATTCGTGACTGTGCATGGAGATTACTCTTTGTCGGGGGTGATGAGAGCCACATGCTACAACATACCCACGAACATTACTCAGTTTCCCTCACTACTCTCAAGAATCTATAGAGAGACCAGTGCCCGGGCAGCATAGTAAGACTAACCACATGAGCACCTGACAGCCATGACCATTCGTGCGGGCGGATGAAGGTTTGGAGTTGCAAGTTTGTTGCCATCACCAGCTCCCTCTTTGAGGCATCCACCTCCCTCTCTCCATCCCTTCTCTGACAGCAGCAGATGGCAAATTGCAATGATTGAACTGCAGCTCCAAACCTTGCTGGGATCTCAATGTTATCATGGAACCTGGAACAAAGCTGTTCCTGTGTGGGCTTCACCGTGGAGAGGAGAACACAACTGAGCATGCTTGTCACCCAGTTACCTCATGATTATTAGGCTGTCCCTTTATCATAAAATCATAGAATCCCTACAGTGCAGAGGAGGCCATTTGACCCATCGAGCTTGTACTGACCCTCTGAAAGAGCACCCTACCTAGGCTCACTCCCCCACCCCGTCCCCATAACCCCACCTAATCTTTGGACACTAAGAGGCAATTTAGCATGGCCAATCCACCTAACCTGCATATCTTTGGACTGTGAGAGGAAACTGGAGCACCCGGAGGAAACCCACGCAGACACGGGGAGAATGTGCAGACTCCGCACAGACACCCGAAGTCGGAGTTGAACCCGGGTCCCTGGAGCTGTCAGGCAGAAGTGCTAAGCACTATGCCACCGTGCTGTCCATGGAGAAGGTTTTAAATGTCCAATTTGAACTCTACTGACCCAAATCATGCTCCTCCCGCTTCGAGGGATCGCAGTTTCAAAATGGCAATGTTGCGTAGCTGAGAATATCAAAATGGAGGGGCTGGTTTAGCACGGTTGGCTAAACAGCTGGCTTGTAATGCCAGCAGCACAGGTTCAATACCCGTACCAGCCTCCCTGAACAGGCGCCGGAATGTGGCAACTAGGGGCTTTTCACAGTAACTTCATTGAAGCCTACTCGTGACAATAAGCGATTATTATTATTATTATCACATTCAAGACTTGCTCCACCATCTTCTACCATGTCCCTGTCATCTGCCAACTTTCCCCATCCTCCTTGACCCAACCAATTCGGCCATTCCTCTCTCCTCTGTCAGCTTTGAATCTTCCCCCCATTAACCTTGCATCTTCAATCACCACCCATAAGATCAGAAGACCATAAGACATAGGAGCAGAATTAGCCCATTCGCCCTACAAGTCTGCTCTGCCATTCAATCATGGCTGATATTTTTCTCATCGCCATTCTCCTGCCTTCTCCCCATAACCCCTGATCCCCTTATTAAACAAGAACCTATCCACCTCTGTCTCAAATACACTCAGTAATTTGGCCTCCATTGCCTTCTGTGGCAAAGTGTTCCACAGATTCTCCACCCTCTGGCTGAAGACATTCCTCCTCATCTCTGTTTTAAAGGATCGTCCCTTTAATCTGAGATGGTGTCCTCTGGTTCTAGTTTTTCCTACAAGTGGAAACATCTTCTCCACGTCCACTCTATCCAGGCCTCGCAGTATCCTGTAAGTTTCAATAAGATCCCCTTCATTCTTCTCAACTCCAACAAGTACAGACCCAGAGTCCTCAAACGACAAACTTTTCATTCCAGGGATCATTCTTGTCAATCTCCTCTGAACCCTTTCCAAGGCCAGCACATCCTTCCTCAGATACGGGGCCCAAAACTGCTCACAATATTCCAAATGGGGTCAGACCAGAGCCTTCTGCAGCCTCAGATGTACATCCCTGGTCTTGTATTCTCATTGCCTTCAGTACCTTCTTCCAGATCATTACTGTATATTGTGAAAAGCTGTGGTCCTGAGTCACTCCAGTAGTCATCGGCTGCCATCCTGAAAAGGACCCCTTTATCTCCACTCTCTGCCTTCTATCAGTCAGCCAATCCTGTTTCCATGCCAGGATCTTACCCTTAACACCATGGGCTCTTAACTTATTTAACAATCTTCTATGCGGCACCTTGTCAAATGTGACAGCCTGCACATTCCTTCTCTCCCCTCTGACTCTCCATCCATTACCATCCCATCTGCACCCTAACCTAAACCTGTCCTGGTTCCCAGCTACCTGTTTTGTCCGTTTCTGTGAACTGCCCCATTGAACCTCCAATTACCACAATTTTACTCTGGATATGCCACCTACCACATCCACTTCCCACTCTCACTGTGACTCTTCCTTCCGCTGCCCAGTATTCTCAATTCAATTCTCAGGACCCTACGGAGGACAACACAGACTCCTCCTTCTATGACCATTTCCCTCCCATGGTCCCAGCCCAGCCCCCCCCCCCCACCCCCCCCACTCCCCAACCCAACCACAATAAGAAGCCTTGCAACACCAGGTTAAAGTCTAACTGGTTTATTTGGAATCACTAGCTTTCGGAGTGCAGCTCCGTCATCAAGTGAGTGTAGAGGTAGGTTACACAAACACAGCATATAAAGACGAAGCCAATGATGCAAGATGATACGTTGAATGCGAGTCTTTACAGATAATTAAGTCTTTGCAGGTCAAGACAGTGCGACTGGAGAGAGAGATAATCTAAATTAATAATTTAATAATCTTTATTGTCACAAGTAGGCTTACATTAACACTGCAATGAAGTTACTGTGAAAAGCCCCTAGTTGTCACATTCCGGCGCCTGTTCGCGTACACAGAGGGAGAATTCAGAATTCCAATTCACCTAACAAGCACGTCTTTCGGGACTTGTAGGTGGAAAACTGGCTGGCAGAGAGGAAACAAAGAGTAGGGATTAATGGGTCCTTTTTAGATTGGCAGGCAGTACCCAGTGATGTACCACAGGGATCAGTGCTGGGACCCCAGCTATTCACAATATATATTAATGATTTGGATGAGGGAACAAAATGTAACATCTCAAAGTTTGCAGATGATACCAAGTTAGGTGGGATGGTGAATTGTGACAAGGATGCAGGGATCCTACAGCAAGATCTGGACAGGTTGGGCGAATGGGCAAACCAATGACAGATGCAGTATAATTTGGATAAGTGTGAGGTTATTCATTTTGGAAGCAAAAACAGGAAGGCAGATTACTACCTGAATGGTTGTAAATTGGGAGAGGGGAGTGTGTAGCGGGACCTGGGTGTCCTTGGGCACGATTCGCTGAAGGTAAGCATGCAGGTGCAGCAGGTGGTAAAGAAGGCTAATGGTATGTTGGCCTTCATTGCAAGAGGTTTTGAGTACAGAAGCAGGGATGTGTTGCTGCAATTGTACAGGGCCTTGGTGACACCACACTTGGAGTATTGTGTGCAGTTTTGGTCTCCTTCTCTGTGGAAGGATGTTCTTGCTCTCGAGGGAGTGCAGCGAAGGTTTACCAGACTGACTCCATGTGGTGGTATGTATTAGGGGTCATGTGTGACTGTGAAGCCGTGATGCTATTGGCTGACAGATCCCGGGTCCTGGTTGGCTGCTGACTCCTGGCTCCGCCCTGAAGGCCGAGTATAAGAACCCAAGCTTCTCCCCGCCGCTTCATTCTGTTGCTGAACTGCTGGGGACAAGTCTCGCTTAATAAAGCCTCAATCGACTTCATCACTTCTCGTCTCTCTCGTAAGTCATTGTGCGCTACAATTTATTAAGCGAGCTTAAAGGACTATGGAGCTCCGAATCGCCCCGGAATGCCTGCGGATCAGCCCCCATGCAGTGAACTCGGCAGCAGTATTTAAACACTAGCAAGCATGTTTTGAAGGCTACCTCCGAACGGCCCCCGGCCGGATCACAGAAGACCAGAAAATGCAGGTCCTGCATTCGAGGGTAAGCCCGGAAATTTACCCTCTCAGAGAAGACGCAGAGGATTTCCCGACGGCGCTCGCATTACTGAAGAACATCTACGTTCGCCCCGTGAACCAGGTCTACGCGCGCTACCAACTTGCAACGAGACGACAAAGTCCCAGAGAATCGGTAGAAGAATTCTACGCCGTGCTGCTAATTTTGGGACAGGGCTGCAGCTGCCCGCCGGTGAACGCGATCGAACACACGGACATGCTAATTCGCGATGCTTTTGTGGCAGGTATGAACTCTCCCCAAATCAGCCAAAGACTTTTAGAAAGAGAGTCGTTAGGACTCTCAGATGCACGGGCCATTGCAGCTTCCCTAGATGTGGCCTCGCAAAACGCCCGCGCCTACGGCCCCAACCGCGCGGCAGCCCCTTGGGCTCCGTGGACCCCCGTCGCGATAAACCCCCCCCCCCCCACAGGCTTGCGCGGTTAAAGCGCCAGCGCCAGACCATCCCGGGGGGGCCCGCTGCTATTTCTGCGGGCAAGCGAAACACCCCCGGCAGCACTGCCCGGCCCGCGCAGCTATTTGTAAAAGCTGCGGCAAGAAGGGCCATTACGCGGCTGTGTGCCGGTCCCGGGGGGTCGCCGCAATCCCCGGAGAAGAACGAGCCCAGCATAGCCCAAACGTTCCCCAACCCCCCAGCGCCCCATGTGCGACCCGCGGGTGCCGCCATTTTGGGTCCCGTGCACCACGAGGGGAGGATGGGCGCCGCCATCTTGTGACCCCCCAGCCACGTGCGATTCATGGGGGCGGCCAGTTTGTCCACCCCCGACCACGTGCGATCCATGGGGGCGGCCATTTTGTCCACCCCCGGCCGCGTGCGATTCATGGACGCCGCCATCTTGGATGACAACAAAGGGCCCCAGCATCGACGACTCCACGGGGTCCGAAGAAGACGCCGCGACAAGACTACCACAACTGGCTTCGGTGACTCTGGATCAATCACGGCCCCGGACGCTCCAGACGACGACAACAACGGTGCTGATCAACGGACACGAGACATCATGCTTGATCGACTCCGGGAGCACCGAAAGTTTCATTCACCCAGACACGGTAAGACGCTGTTTTCTGACCATCCATCCAAGTACGCAAAAGATTTCCCTAGCTGCAGGATCCCACTCCGTAGAGATCAAAGTGTTCTGCATCGCGAACCTAACAGTGCAAGGGAGGGAGTTTAAAAACTACAGTCTCTACATCCTTCTCCAACTCTGCGCGCCCACATTACTGGGATTAGATTTCCAGTGTAACCTGCAGAGCCTAACATTTCAATTTGGCGGCCCAATACCCCCACTCACTATCTGCGGCCTCACAACTCTCAAGGTTGAACCGCCGTCCTTGTTTGCAAACCTCACCCCGGATTGCAAACCCGTCGCCACTAGGCGTAGACGGTACAGCGCCCAGGACCGGATATTTATTCGGTCTGAAGTCCAGCGGTTGCTGAAGGAAGGCATAATCCAGGCCAGCAATAGTCCCTGGAGAGCCCAGGTGGTAGTAGTAAAGACCGGGGAGAAGCAAAGGATGGTCATAGACTATAGCCAGACCATCAACAGGTACACACAGCTAGATGCGTACCCTCTCCCCCGCATATCCACCATGGTAAATCGGATTGCCCAGTATAAGGTTTTCTCCACCGTGGACCTCAAGTCCGCCTACCACCAGCTCCCCATCCGCCCAGGTGACCGCAAGTACACAGCCTTCGAGGCAGACGGGAATCTATACCACTTCCTAAGGGTCCCATTTGGTGTCACGAATGGGGCCTCGGTCTTCCAACGGGAGATGGACCGAATGGTTGACCAGCACGGGTTGCAGGCCACGTTCCCGTATCTCGACAACATAACCATCTGCGGCCACGATCAGCAGGGCCACGACGCCAACCTCCAAATATTCCTCCAGACCGCTAACGCCCTGAACCTCACATACAACGAGGAAAAGTGAGTTTTTAGCACAAACCGGTTGGCCATCCTGGGATACGTAGTGCGCAATGGGATAATAGGCCCCGACCCCGAACACATGCGCCCCCTTATGGAATTTCCCCTCCCCCACTGCTCCAAAGCCCTGAAACGTTGCCTGGGGTTCTTTTCATATTACGCCCAGTGGGTCCCCCAGTATGCAAACAAGGCCCGCCCGCTAATACAGAGCACTACCTTCCCCCTGTCGACAGAGGCTCGCCAGGCCTTCAGTCGCATCAAAGCGAATATCGCAAAGGCCACGATGCGCGCCATCGACGAGTCCCTCCCCTTCCAGGTCGAGAGCGACGCATCCGACGTAGCTCTGGCGGCCATCCTTAACCAAGAGGGCAGACCCGTGGCCTTTTTCTCCCGAACCCTCCACGCCTCAGAAATCCGCCGCTCCTCAATGGAAAAGGAAGCCCAAGCCATAGTGGAAGCTGTGCGACATTGGAGGCATTACCTGGCCGGCAGGAGATTCACTCTCCTCACCGACCAACGGTCGGTAGCCTTCATGTTCGATAATGCACAGCGGGGCAAAATTAAAAATGACAAGATCTTAAGGTGGAGGATCGAGCTCTCCACCTTCAACTACGAGATCTTGTACCGTCCCCGGAAAGCTGAACGAGCCGTCCGATGCCCTATCCCGCGGCACATGTGCCAACGCACAAATAGACCGTCTCCAAGCCCTCCACGAGGACCTCTGCCACCCAGGGGTCACTCGGTTCTACCATTTCATAAAGTCCCGCAACTTCCCCTACGCTGTGGAGGAGGTCCGTATAGTCACCAGGAACTGCCACATCTGCGCAGAGTGCAAACCGCACTTTTTCAGGCCGGATAGAGCGCACCTGATCAAGGCTTCCCGCCCCTTTGAACGCCTCAGTTTGGATTTCAAAGGGCCCCTCCCCTCCACCGACCGCAACGCATACTTCCTGAACGTGGTGGACAAGTACTCTCGTTTCCCCTTCGCCATCCCCTGCCCCGACATGACAGCGGCCACAGTCATTAAAGCCCTTGGCACCATATTCACACTGTTCGGTTGCCCCGCATATTTCCATAGCGACAGGGGGTCCTCCTTCATGAGTGACGAGCTGCGCCAGTTCCTGCTCAGCAAGGGCATAGGCTCGAGCAGGACGACCAGCTACAACCCCCGGGGGAACGGGCAAGTAGAGAGGGAGAATGGCACGGTCTGGAAGACCGTCCTGCTGGCCCTACGGTCCAGGGATCTCCCAGTTTCCCGGTAGCAGGAGGTACTCCCGGATGCTCTCCACTCCATCCGGTCGCTGCTGTGTACCACCACTAACCAAACGCCTCATGAGCGCCTCCTTGTCTTCACACTGTTCGGTTGCCCCGCATATTTCCATAGCGACAGGGGGTCCTCCTTCATGAGTGACGAGCTGCGCCAGTTCCTGCTCAGCAAGGGCATAGGCTCGAGCAGGACGACCAGCTACAACCCCCGGGGGAACGGGCAAGTAGAGAGGGAGAATGGCACGGTCTGGAAGACCGTCCTGCTGGCCCTACGGTCCAGGGATCTCCCAGTTTCCCGGTAGCAGGAGGTACTCCCGGATGCTCTCCACTCCATCCGGTCGCTGCTGTGTACCACCACTAACCAAACGCCTCATGAGCGCCTCCTTGTCTTCCCCAGGAAGTCCTCCTCCGGAACGTCACTGCCGACCTGGCTGGCGGCCCCAGGACCCATCTTGCTCCGGAAACATGTGCGGGCGCACAAATCGGACCCGTTGGTCGAGAGGGTTCACCTTCTCCACGCGAACCCGCAGTACACCTACGTGGCGTACCCCGACGGCCGACAGGACACGGTCTCCCTGCGGGACCTGGCGCCCGCCGGCAACACACACACCCCCCCGACACCGATCATCCCCTCCCTACCACCGGCGCACCCCGCGACCGCCCCCTTCCCGGGAGGATCGGTCCTCCTCCCGTGCCCGCCCAGGAGTGAAACAGGAACGAACACCAAAACACTCCCGGAGGCGACAACGCCTGAACAAGCACCTGCACCACCACCGGGGCTGAGGCGATCGACGAGGAAGACCAGACCGCCCGCTCGACTCGTGGCAGCCGCGTGACACCAAGAATGTTGTTGGATTGTAACAAAAAAAAAAAGTTTCTCTTACTAATATTGTAAATAGTTTCACAAACTTTGTACATAGCCCAGTGTAGGGCTAAAACTGTAGTAACATGTCCGAAATTTTCCTCCCAGGACCAGCCTTGTAAACCCCTACCACCATGCGAACCACCACCCCGCCGGGTTCCTTTTTAACAAGGGGTGAATGTGGTGGTATGTATTAGGGGTCATGTGTGACTGTGAAGCCGTGATGCTATTGGCTGACAGATCCCGGGTCCTGGTTGGCTGCTGACTCCTGGCTCCGCCCTGAAGGCCGAGTATAAGAACCCAAGCTTCTCCCCGCCGCTTCATTCTGTTGCTGAACTGCTGGGGACAAGTCTCGCTTAATAAAGCCTCAATCGACTTCATCACTTCTCGTCTCTCTCGTAAGTCATTGTGCGCTACACTCCAGGGATGGCGGGGCTGCCATATGAGGAGAAACTGACTATGTTGGGATTGTTCTCGCTGGAGTTCAGAAGAATGAAGGGGAATCTCATAGAGACTTATAAAATTATAACAGGACTAGACAGGGTAGATGCAGAGTGTGCAATGATGGGTGTGTCCAGTTCCAGGGGTCACAGTCTGAAGATTCAGGGTAAACCATTTCGGACTGAGATAAGGAGACATTTCTTCACACAAAGAGTGGTGAGCCTGTGGAATTCATTACCACAGGAAGTAGATGCTAAAACTTTGAATATATTTAAGTGGCAGCTGGATATAGCACTTGGTGAGAATGGGATCAAAGGTTATGGGGAGAAAGCAGGATTAGGTTATTGAGTTGGATGATCAGCCATGATCATGATGAATGGCGGAGCAGGCTCGAAGGGCCAAAGGCCTCCTCCTGCTCGTATCTTCTATATATTTATGAAACCGGAGCATCTGGAGGAAACCCACACAGACACGGGGAGAACGTGCAAACACCGCACAGACAGTGACCCAAGCCAGGAATCGAACCTGGGATGCTGGCGCTGTGCTTCCATGCCACACATACTCACAGGTTAAAGAGGTGTGAATTGTCTCAATAGTTGGTAAGAGTTCACAAGCCTAGGCCAGGTGGTGGGGGTGAATGTAATGTGACATGAATCCAAGGTCCATGGTCCTGGTTGAGGCCGGACTCATGCGTGCGAAGCTTGGTTATCGGTTTCTGCTCGGCGATTCTGCATTGTCGGGCATCCTGAAGGCCGCCTTGGAGAACACTTACCCGAAGATCAGAGGCTGAATGCGCTTGACTGGTGAAGCGTTCCCCAACTGGAAGGGAACATTCCTGCCTGGCGATTGTCATGCAACCCAACCACAACAGGCCGAGGCCCTTCTCTCCATCCCACATCCCTAAGTCCTCACTGTCTCCCTCCATTTCCCAGACAGTTTATCTTCCTTCCCTGGATAGCCTCCTTCACCCGCCTCCCTTATCCAGCCATCATGCAGCCTGGCCTCGTGGCACCCATTCTGAGACAAAAGGCTGAGCTTTGTGAGCGATCCATAAGAAGGCCAAAGCAGGGTCTCCCTGCCCCAAATCCATGGAGGAGGCCAGTCGCAAGCCACTTATACACAGTCGTAAAATGGGAATGTTCTAATTTCTTGCTGGCGGGGAAATAATTTTGAGCGTATCTTAATCTGGGGGTTGCGATGAGGGGGTGGCCATTTAATGAGCATGTATTGTTCGTCAGGACTCTCTTTAACCTGCCTTGACAGTCCCAAGATCTTAATTGCTAAAGTTAACACCATCATTGGGAAACTGGCTTTAGGCCTCCCACCAAATTAAATAGCCCCAATCTGCCAAACATCCTGCTGCTGGTGGGACTGGAAGATTCCACTCTATGTACTCACTAGAGGTTCCAGCAAAGTTCACTTTCAAATTGTTTGCTTGATTGCGATGTGAAGCAGGAACTCTTCTGTCCTTCCCCAGCTTGGAGAGAGGTACATAGACTTCCCCAGCTTGGATATAGAGATACATTGAAGATAGGAGCAGGAGGAGGCCTTATGGCCCTTCGAGCCTTCTCCGCCATTTGTCACGATCATGGCAGATCACCTTTTACACATCCGCTGCCACCCTGACTTAGTCATTCGCACGCACTGCAAAATCAGGAATCAAGCCTGTGGCTATTGCCATCGCAGAATCCTCACCATAAACATGCTGGGTGTTATATCATCGACCAGAAACTGAACTGGACTAGCCAGAGAAACGCTATTGCTATAACAGCAGGTCAGAGGCTAGGGATTCTGCAGCAAGTAACTCACCTCCTGACTCTCCGAAACTCATCATTCATCTACAAGGCACAAATCAGGAGAACGATGGACTAATCTCCACTTGCCTGCATGAGTGCATCTCCAGCAACACTCTAGAAGCTCGACACCATCCAAGACAAAGAATCCTACTTGATCAGTACCCAATCCAACACCCTACACAATCACATTGACTCATAGTTACAGCAGTGTGCACCAACTACAAGATGCACTGCAGCAACTTGACAAGGCTCTTTTGTCAGACTCTTTATAAGCCCACGACCTACAGAAGGACAAGGTCAGCAGACTCATAGGAATATCACCACCTGCACACTGCCTCCAAGCCGCATACCATCCTGGCTGTGGTGTTCTTTGTAGTTAAGATCCTAGGATGGTTGGCGTAGTGTTCATAAAGACCGCAACTAGATTTTATATTAAAAAAGCTAAAGATTTCTTTCCACTACTTAATTGAATTTTGCACTTACTTCTATATAATAAACAATTGACAATTAATATACATCTACACTCATCTACCACTAATCTCCACACAAATACAATAACTATGATCTGCTCTCACTCACACTAGCTTGCCTACAGTCTGTCTTCTGGCTTCTCCTCAACACACTCCGTGAAGGCTGAGCATCGATGCTTTATCTCGTTCTGCATCTAGCTCCCTCTAGTGATTGAGTCGGACATAATATTAGCCCATACAGTTCTGTACATTTTTCATAATGTCACACTGGCATGGAACTATATCGCTGTTCCTTCACTGTTGCTGAGTCAATAGTCAGAAACTCCCCCCCCCCACAGCCCCCCCCCCCCGCAATTGCACAGTGGTGCAGCTCATGCAGCATCCACACTGCAGCGGTTCAAGCAGGTGACTCGCCACTACCGTCTCGAGGGCATTTAAGAATGGGCCACAAATACTGTCCTTGCACTCATCCCTTGAGAAAAACTAAAAAGTTTCGTCAGAGTCTCGGATGAAAAAAAGGTTATTCAGCCATGGAAACAATCTTTCAGCTACATAAAGTTTCCCATTATAACATCAAGTTGTATCTTTAATGTACTGAACATTTTTGTCTCGACTATCCTGTTTGATAGACTATTCCAATCATATTGCACTGTTTAAATAAAGTTCATCCTCATATGTTTCCAAATTCTCTTTGCACCATTGCAGATTCCACTGATTATACATTCCTGACCTACTTTGAAGTGATATTCTGGGCTTATCTATTCTATTTAATATTGTATGTGCTTTAATGAGGTTGTGCCTTAATCTTTTATTCTACCCTACTTTTTTGATCTTCCCTTAGTGCTCATCGCCTTCACACTTGCGATCAATCTCTTTGCACCTTCCCAGTGCTTTGACACGTGTTAGTTCTTTCATGGCATCGATACTAGATTTATCCAAATGACCCTCAGTAGGATCTGACTCCACCCACAGTGGGGTAGAAGAGAGCCTTACCATTACTATGTATGACTGGCTGCTGTGTTTCCTTCATTAGAACAGTGAAGTGTTCTAAAGCACTTCATAGAAACATAGAAAATAGGAGCAGAAGGAGGCCATTTGGCCCTTTGAGTCTGTTCCGCCATTCATTAAGCCATGGCTGATCATCCAACTCAGTAATTAAACAGTGATGTAGTGGTATTGCCGCTGGACTAGTAATCCAGACACCCAGGATAATAATGCTCTGGGAACCAGGGTTCGAATCCCATCATGGCAGATGGTAAAATATGAATTCAATAAAAATCTGGAATTAAAAGACCATGAAACCATTGTCGTAAAAACCATCTGGTTTACTAAATGCCTTCAGGAAAGGAAGTCTGTTGAACTACAGTGTGCAGATGACGCTCGCTTCTGCGCACACACAAGAGGCCGAGCTCCAAGCCGTCATCAACATCTTCACCGAGGCCTACAAGAGCATGAGTCTTGCACTAAACATCCGTAAGACAAAGGTCCTCGACCAACCTGGCCCTGCCACACTGCAACCCCCCCCCACTCCAGTTATCAAAATCCACAACAAGGCTTTGAACAATGTGGCTCGCTTTCCATTCCTTGGGAGCCTACTCTCAACAATGGCAGACATCGACATCGAGATTGAACTGTGCATTCTGTGTGCCAGTGCAGCATTTGGTCACGTCAGGAAGAGAGTGTTTGAAGACCAGGACCTTAGACTCGGCACCCAGCTCATGAACAAGAGAGTAGTCATGATACCCACCCTCCTATATGGCTCAGGGATGTGGACTATGTACAGCAAGCACTCCAACACCCTGAAGAAGTGCCACCAGGGCTGCCTCCACAAAATCCTGCAAATCCATTGGCAGGATAGTCGCACCAATTTCAGTATTCTCGCTCAGGCCGACATCCCCAGCATTGACTACACTCGATCAGCTCCCTTAGGTGGGCCGCATTGTCCTCATGCTTAACATTGTACCCCCGAAACAAGTGCTCTACTCAGCGCTTCAACGCGGAAAACCAGCTCCAGAACACCCTCAAAGCCTCCTTGAAAAAGTGGAACACCCCCACCGATACCTGAGAATCTCTGGCCCAAGACTGTCCGAAGCGGAGGAAATTCAGAGAACCATATATATATCTTGCTCCACGCGATTTCTCGTTTCTTTTTTTGTTACGGGGGGGGGGGTTATTGTTTGTAAGGGAGAAAAATTGTGTTAAAAACTTTAATAAATATATATTTTTTTAAAAAGTTACAGCACAGAAGGAGGTCATCCAGCCCATCTTGTCCATGCCAGCCTGAGGAAGGAGCTAAATATCTCGAGTTTTGTCGCTGGGAGCAAGCTCAAGCCAAGCGTTGACAATGAAAGATGGACATGGCAACCCGGGCACCCCACACACCCGCCCCTCCAACCCCATCTACACCAGAGACTGTAGGTTGCGCATTGGACTCCTCTGTCACCTGAGAACTCAGTTTTAGTGTGGAAGCACGTCATCCTCGACTCCGAGGGACTGCCTAAGGAGAGGAAGAGGAAGACCCTGGGTCTCTGGATTACTGGTCCTGTGATAGTACCACTCCGCCATTGTCTCTCCCTTAAGAGTTTGTCAGTACACGTCTGTCAGGAACATAGCGAGGAGACATTATTCATTACAGCTGCTGATATAAAATCTTGTTCAACAACAGGGAAGAGTCAAACTGAGGTGCTCAAGTGGTGACACAGAGTTGCCCTCACTTGAACAGCGAGGATTAAATACCTGATGAGTGAACATTTGTCCACTTGTTTAGACCAGGCGACTACCAGCCCTCTGCTCTCCAACCTACTCCGTTCCTCACGGCAACAAAAAGCCCAGCCATGGTTACTGGACCAGCAACCCAGAGGCCTGGACGAATGAGTTTGAATCGCAGCACAGCCACCAGGGAATTTAAGTTCATGAATTCAACAAACGTAGCTTAAAAATCAAGTACAGTAATGGTGAACCTATAACTAACAGTTTGTTGTAAAAACCCATCTGGTTCGCTGGCGTCCTTTCGGAAAGGAAATCTTCTGATCTTACCTGGTCTAATCTATGGGTGACCTTTGAACTCAGCTGTGAAGATGATGGCTCATCATTACCGTCTTAAGTGTATTTACAGGCTGGCTTTGCCAGTGATGCCCATGCCCTGTGAATTCATGAATAAAAACGCAAGATCCTGTGTTTATACATCGTAATCCACCAGGTTAGGACTTCCAGTGTGATCTCATTGGTCTTTCAGTAGATCTGAAATTGGGTGGATGGAGTCTCTCTCCCAATATTCCCCCTGAACCCCCCTACACCCCCCTCCATCCCCCCCCCTGCACCCCCCATCATCCATTTATGAATTTGTGATTATTTTCCAGCAAAAACTATTTGGAAATGTAGCTTGTTGCAAGCGTTAGATTTTATAACCAAGCGTATTTCCACAATTTTGAGCAGAGAAGCCATACCTGAATTTGTAGACTGCACATTGTCTCTTGGGATTGATATTGGCAGGAATTATATCCCCCCCCCCCACCCCCCCAGCCTGGGCCCCCTACCCAACCCCTCAAACTGCCTCCCGGGAGCAGGCTGCCAGCGAGTGTGGGGGGGAGGATGCTGTAACATTAAGTAAGCCGGGGGTGACGCCCTGCCTGTCACCCACCCAACTCTGTTGGTATTTTATCAGCTGGGGGTAAGTGGCAGACAGCCTGCTTACTAAATAATCATTTAAGGGCCTCTTTCCACCGTCACTGGTGTTTTACCCGTGGCAGGGCCATGCCACGTGGTGAGGTTGCCCGCTGTAACATATTGGTGTGACTGCAAGCTCAGTGATGGGAATCCTCCTATTCAGGCACCCTGTGCCCCAAGACCCCACTCCCCCATACTCCCTACCCCCACACCCCCTACTCTCACTAGCGGCAAGGGTTGTCCCTGACTTTCCAGACGATGGTCTGTGCTACCACATTTGTTAAATCCCAGCCATTGTTTTTCAGAATGATTGGAGAAAGTACTTGCATCATTTATCTCATGCCACAGATATCCAGTGACCATTCACACCATAGAGAGTTGAAATGTCCCCTGCGTTTCGGGTAAAGTTAGCTTCAAAGCGAGAGAGTACAGACTTGATTTGCATCTCCTCTGATTGAACCCTGCACTGAAAGGGCAGGTCAAGAATAAAGTGCAACTCTCCAGTTCGGCAAAGCAAGTTAACACAGAACATACAGAGCAGAAGGAGGCCATTCAGCCCATCGAGCCTGCACCGACCCACTTACGCCCTCACGTCCACCCTATCCTTGTAACCCAATAACCCATCCTAACCTTTTTGGTCACTAAGGGTAATTAATCATGGCCAATCCACCTAACCTGCACGTCTTTGGACTGTGGGAGGAAACCGTAGCACCCAGAGAAAACCCACGCAGACACGGGGAGAATGTGCAGACTCCGCACAGACAGTGGCCCAGCGGGGAATCGAACCTGGGACCCTGGTGCTGTGAAGCCACAGTGCTATCCACTTGAGCTGCCGTGTATCCCTAGATCATTAGAGATCAATTTAACTGAAAGAATAACAAGAACAAAGAACAAAGAAAAGTACAGCACAAGAACAGGCCCTTCGGCCCTCCAATGCCGACCATGCTGCCCGACTAAACTACAATCTTCTACACTTCCTGGGTCCGTTTCCCTCTATTCCCATCCTATTCATGTATTTTTCAAGATGCCTCTTAAATGTCACTATCGCCCCTGCTTCCAGCACCTCCTCCGGTAGCGAGTTCCAGGCACCCACTATCCTCTGTGTAAAAATACTTGCCTCGTACATCTACTCTAAACATTGCCCCTCGCACCTTAAACCTCTGCCCCCTTGTAATTGACCCCTCTACCCTGGGGAAAAGCCTCTGACTATCCACTCTGTCTATGCCCCTCATAATTTTGTAGACCTCTATCAGGTCGCCCCTCAACCTCCGTTGTTCCAGTGAGAACAGACTGAGTTTAGAACATAGAACATAGAACAATACAGCGCAGTACAGGCCCTTCGGCCCACGATGTTGCACCAAAACAAAAGCCATCTAACCTACACTATACCATTATCATCCATATGTTTATCCAATAAACTTTTAAATGCCCTCAATGTTGGCGAGTTCACTACTGTAGCAGGTAGGGCATTCCACGGCCTCACTACTCTTTGCGTAAAGAACCTACCTCTGACCTCTGTCCTATATCTATTACCCCTCAGTTTAAGGCTATGTCCCCTCGTGCTAGCCATTTCCATCCGCGGGAGAAGGCTCTCACTGTCCACCCTATCTAACCCTCTGATCATTTTGTATGCCTCTATTAAGTCTCCTCTTAACCTTCTTCTCTCCAACGAAAACAACCTCAAGTCCATCAGCCTTTCCTCATAAGATTTTCCCTCCATACCAGGCAACATCCTGGTAAATCTCCTCTGCACCCGCTCCAAAGCCTCCACGTCCTTCCTATAATGCGGTGACCAGAACTGTACACAATACTCCAAATGCGGCCGTACCAGAGTTCTGTACAGTTGCAACATGACCTCCTGACTCCGGAACTCAATCCCTCTACCAATAAAGGCCAACACTCCATAGGCCTTCTTCACCACCCTATCAACCTGGGTGGCAACTTTCAGGGATCTATGTACATGGACACCTAGATCCCTCTGCTCATCCACACTTTCAAGAACTTTTCCATTAGCCAAATATTCCACATTCCTGTTATTCCTTCCAAAGTGAATCACCTCACACTTCTCTACATTAAACTCCATTTGCCACCTCTCAGCCCAGCACTGCAGCTTATCTATATCCCTCTGTAACCTGCTACTTCCTTCCACACTATCGACAACACCACCGACTTTAGTATCGTCTGCAAATTTACTCACCCACCCTTCTGCGCCTTCCTCTAGGTCATTGATAAAAATGACAAACAGCAACGGCCCCAGAACAGATCCTTGTGGTACTCCACTTGTGACAGAACTCCATTCTGAACATTTCCCATCAACCACCACCCTCTGTCTTCTTTCAGCTAGCCAATTTCTGATCCACATCTCTAAATCACCCTCAATCCCCAGCCTCCGTATTTTCTGCAATAGCCTACCGTGGGGAACCTTATCAAACGCTTTGCTGAAATCCATATACACCACATCAACTGCTCTGAGTTTATTCAACCGCTCCTCATAGCTAATGCCCTCCATACCAGGCAGCATTCTGGTAAATCTCTTCTGCACCCTCTCTAAAGCCTCCACATCCTTCTGGTAGTGTGGCGACTAGAATTGAACACTATACTCCAAACAAGTGTGGCTTAACTAAGGTTCTATACAGCTGCAACATGACTTGCCAATTCTTATACTCAATGCCCCAGCCAATGAAGGCAAGCATGCCGTATGCCTTCTTGACTACCTTCTCCACCTGTGTGCCCCTTTCAGTGGCCTGTGGACCTGTACACCAAGATCCCTCTGACTTTCAGTACTCTTGAGGGTTCTACCATTCACTGTATATTCCGTACCTGCATTAGACCTTCCAAAATGCATTACCTCACATTTGTCTGGATTAAACTCCATCTGCCATCTCTCCGCCCAAGTCTCCAAACAATCTAAATCCTGCTGTATCCTCTGACAGTCCTCATCGCTATCCGCAATTCCACCAACCTTTGTGTCATCTGCAAACTTACTAATCAGACCAGTTACATTTTCTTCCAAATCATTTATATATACTACAAACAGCAAAGGTCCCAGCACTGATCCTTGCGGAACACCACTAGTCACAGCCTTCCAATTAGAAAAGCATCCTTCCATTGCTACTCTCTACCTTCTATGACCTAGCCAGTTCTGTATCCACCTTGCCAGCTCACCCCTGATCCTGTGTGACTTCACCTTTTGTGCTAGTCTACCATGAGGGACATTGTCAAAGGTCTTACTGAAGTCCATATAGACAACATCCACTGCCCTACCTGCACCAATCATCTTTGTGACCTCCTCGAAAAACTCGATCAAGTTAGTGAGACACGACCTCCCCTTCACAAAACCATGCTGCCTCTCACTAATACATCCATTTGCTTCCAAATGGGAGTAGATCCTGTCTCGAAAAATTCTCTCCAGTAATTTCCCTACCACTGACGTAAGGCTCACCGGCTTGTAGTTCCCTGGATTATCCTTGCTACCCTTCTTAAACAGAGGAACAACCTTGGCTATTCTCCAGTCCTCCGGGACATCGCCTGAAGACAGTGAGGATCCAAAGATTTCTGTCAAGGCCTCAGCAATTTCCTCTCTAGCCTCCTTCAGTATTCTGGGGTAGATCCCATCAGGCCCTGGGGACTTATCGACCTTAATATTTTTCAAGACGCCCAACACCTCGTCTTTTTCGATCTCAATGTGACCCAGGCTATCTACACACCCTTCTCCAGACTCAACATCTACCAATTCTTTCTCTTTCGTGAGGCATTTGTTGAGGTGAAGAGATCAGAAATGCTGGAGGATATTTGTTCTGCTTTAGTCAAGTAAATTTATGATATTTGCCTGCGTGCATTATAACGTAAGGTCCTTGGCCGAGCAAAGGTTAACATGGGACTCGAGAGTGGACTGTCCACAGTGTGATGTATGTAGTCACATGGTAAGAGAATAGAACTATCTAAGCAGCCGGCCTGCATGGTGGAAGCTACATCATGCAAGATCATACATGGAACTGTAAATGTTAAAGCCTCCCAAGAAAGGTATTTATGTTGAAACACACAAGGCCTCATCAATGAGCCACACCACATGGAAACAGTATGTACATAATATGACAAAAATGGCCTGATGAGATAGGGGAGCATGGCATATTCTTTATTTTAGGTCACTACACAAAGATAAGTGCACAGATTGAACTCAATGAATCAAATCATAGTTTGTGTTCTGTATGTTTGTTTTAATGGAAAATAAAACAGCTTCATACTTCAGATGAATCCTTGCATCACCAAGTACTTGCTTTCAGAAGAATTGAAGAGGTACAATTGCAAACATCAAAAGTATTATTTATTTTTATTTATTATTTATTGTATTTATTTATCAGACTGCATTTTCACCATGCCGAGATGACTTGGGAGTTCTTTACAAATGGCGGGCAGGTTCAGATTCCAGAACTCCTGACCATATTCCCAGGCTGTTTCATTTTCAGGAGTGCCTTTAAAGGGTGCGGGCTAATTCCCGGCAAAAGCCAGCATCCAGAATTCCCGACTTGGCCGGCTTCATTGTGGAGATAGGTGTAACATACACTCATGATTTACATGGGGTCAGGCCCGAATTCTAAAGAGTCATGGTTAACGGCCGCCAGAGAAGTCATAAACCCTAGTCTGAATGAGGGGACTTTCTGAAATATATGCTCCCATGCCAAACTCTGCCCCTCCACCCATCCTCCATTGTCCCTCATATCCCCTGTGCCAAGCAGTAGCACTTCTTAGCTCATTGATCTACATTTTACAATACTGAACCAATGAAGCCCAGAGTGACAGGAGGATATGTGAAAAAAAGGTAATCCATTCATAACCTTCTATTATGTTTAAAAAGTCACTTCACTGCAAAGCAATACAAGAGTCCCTTTGAAATGTCAATAACAGAAACCACAAGTCCTTGAAACCAATTAGCAGTGTGTAAATTAACATTGTTAAATTCATTGCAGAGATCAGAGAGACTGAGCTGTCAATCAAACAATGTTTTCTCTGAGGTGCAACAGTTTCAACAGAGTACTGGATGTCTGGGATCTCTACCAAACAAACAAGTGGATGAATAGGGCCTCAATTTATCTCTTCCCCGCTGGACAGCATCACTAATGTTATCAGACTAAGCCAGTATTGTGCAGGAATGCATTTAATTATGTACTTATCTTCTGAGAGTCGTACTTCAACTAACGACTTCCCATTTCAGAGTCTTGCGTGCTGTCTTGCAATCTAAAGGCATGTAAGACTTCAGTGGCAAAGAGACCATTAACTTCAAAGGTAAATCAATATTTTAATCTTATTTATTCCCTACAGGATTACCGTCTAAATATCTTTCTGCGTCAGCAATGGAATGATCCCAGACTGGCATACAGCGAGTACCCTGATGACTCTCTAGACTTGGACCCATCGATGTTGGATTCAATCTGGAAACCAGATTTGTTCTTTGCCAACGAGAAAGGAGCCAACTTCCACGAGGTGACAACGGAGAACAAATTACTGAGAATTTTTAAAAATGGGGTTGTCCTTTATTCAATAAGGTAGGCACTTCAAGTCACTGGATGATGTTTGAACAGCATTTGTCTGTGTTCTTAAAGCTGCCACGCATTATCTGTGTGAACAATCCTTATGTCTTTTGCCTAAAATTGGTCTTAATGTAGATCTGAGTGAATGGCGTGGTCGACTCTGGGTTTACTGACGTTTTCACTATTCTGAACAGATGTGACAAGGTGATGGCTTCGTTCCTGCGTAATATGCTGTTCGGGTGCCTAATAACCCAATTGCAACTCAATTTATTTTGACTGGAAATAACCTGAGATGTTAAGCAGTGGAACCTGTGCTTACAAACCCATCTTTCAGACTGTCCTACTTCTCCAGTCTGTCTCTACCCAATTGTCATTAATTAAAACACCGAATTTGCATACTGACGCATCACTGCAATTACTGGCATAAAGGATACTGACTGAGCTTGAAAAGTATCTGAACAAATTAAGAGGTTGCACAAAGTAGGTGAATGATAGATGAATATTACTGTGTGCCGTAGCTTTTCAAACTGGGGGCTTCAGCAAGTGGAATCGATTCTTCAGATATCTGCCAGGCATCAGATTTCCTATTGTTCCCAATTCATAGCCTTGCTTGGCATCTGCTGCAGTAAATAGCGAGAAAAAGATGTTTACTGGAATGTTTTCCTTTGCTTCTCTACGATATGAGAACAGGGAATACTGAGAGTGCATTGATAATTATTGGGGCCCGTCTATCACACAGAAGAGCCTGTAAGACATTGTTGCAAATGTACAATTGGGCAGATAAGAAGAGAAAATGTGAAACTTGAAGTTTGTATACACAATGAGCAGATGTCTATTAGCAAAGGTAAAACAGGAACATGATTTGGATCTGATATTTTAGATTACTGGATGTACACGGTGAATTTCAAAACGTTGTATAGCATGTAATCAATGTTCAGTTATAGTTACAATTTTTAAAAAACCTTTATGTCCAGCTATTGATTAGATCATGTTTAAAATAGTATGCCAAATTTTGGGGCACCTTTGTGTTTAACTTGATACACGAGGTTGTAAACATGTGGGAAACCAGTTTGAATCCCACCACGGCAGGAGGTTTGTCATTACCAATTCCCTGGTGATTGTATTTTCCTGACTTCCTCCCACCCTTACATTTACTGATTTACAGCGATTTAGCTATTTTGGGATGTTACTTGTGTCCACTATAGTGAAGACTGATGCAAAATAGCTGTTCAATTCATCTGCCATCTCCCTACTTTCCAGCATCAATTCTCCAGACATACTTCCTATAGGACAAGTGCTCACTTTGTCATCTCTTTTCTTATTTATATATCTGTAGAGACTGTTACTATCTGTCTTTATCTTGCTAACTAGCTTTCTCTCACACTCTAATTGTTCCCTCCTTATCAATCCTAACAATGTTTGTTCTTTACATTATTTCCAATCTTCTGACTTGCCACCCTTCTCTGCACAATTCTGTTTTTTCTTTAAGTTTAATACTGTCTTCAACTTTTTCAGTTAACCATGGATAGTGGGTCCTCCCTTTGGAATGTTTCTTTCTCATTGAAATGTGTCTATTCTGAAATATCCCTTTAAACATCTGCGATGAACATTTATTGATCTTTCTCTTCACCACGTTTGCCGGTTCACTTTAGCTAGTTCAGAATACTAGTCGTGGATGCACTCATCGCTCTCTCGAACTGAATGTAAAATTCAATCAAATTATGATCGCTGTTACTGTTATGATCCCAGTTGGTGCTATCATTGGCCGGGGAGATCCCAGAATGGAACCTTGGCACAAAAGACCGTAACATTTATTTATTTTTTAATAAAATGTGGAGGAACAGAGTCACAGGACCGCTAACTAATTTTAACAATAAGAAAAACATTTATTAAACATGAAAAAATTGGACTGTAATACAGTGTTCCTTTACTGCACCTTTAGCTTTGCAATTACACAGATTTTAGGATTAACATGGGTCACAAATTACAACTTAAACTACAATGGTCTCACTAACACACAAAGTCCTTTCGAAGCATACAAGATGATTGTAGTCAAATACACACACTCCGGTCTGAACTCAAGTTAGTCTCTACGGATTTCATCGCAGAATCCCCCCTAGGTGAGAGTTTCTAAACTCCACTCCCAAATACATGCCTTAAAATCTTCTCTCATGATAACGCTTTCCCTTTGCGGTTTGTATTCTGAAACTCAGTCCAGATTTTGCATGGACACTTTTAAACAAAGCTTGTGCTCCACTTTTAACAGGGAATCCAGTCCATGATTTCACACCAGCCCCTTTAGGATTTCTTTGTCTTGACTGTTGTGCAAGCTGCTCACAATTGCTTTCACTCTCAATTCACAGACTGTATTAAAATGACTTCAAATATTTCAATAACCTGTGAAGTTTGCTGTGCCACTTTACAAAGAACAAAGAAAAAAGAAATGTACAGCACAGGAACAGGCCCTTCGGCCCTCCAAGCCCGTGCCGACCATACTGCCCGACTAAACTACAATCTTCTACACTTCCTGGGTCCGTATCCTTCTATTCCCATCCTATTCATATATTTGTCAAGATGCCCCTTAAATGTCCCTATCGTCCCTGCTTCCACTACCTCCTCCGGTAGCGAGTTCCAGGCACCCACTACCCTCTGCGTAAAAAACTTGCCTCGTACATCTACTCTAAACTTTGCCCCTCTCACCTTAAACCTATGCCCCCTAGTAATTGACCCCTCTACCCTGGGGAAAAGCCTCTGACTATCCACTCTGTCTATGCCCCTCATAATTTTGTATACCTCTATCAGGTCGCCCCTCAACCTCCTTCGTTCCAGTGAGAACAAACCAAGTTTGTTCAATCGCTCCTCATAGCTTATGCCCTCCATACCAGGCAACATTCTGGTAAATCTCTTCTGCACCCTCTCTAAAGCCTCCACATCCTTCTGGTAGTGTGGCGACCAGAATTGAACACTATACTCCAAGTGTGGCCTAACTAAGGTTCTATACAGCTGCAACATGACTTGCCAATTCTTATACTCAATGCCCCGGCCAATGAAGGCAAGCATGCCGTATGCCTTCTTGACTACCTTCTCCACCTGTGTAGCCCCTTTCAGTGATCTGTAGACCTGTACTCCTAGATCTCTTTGACTTTCAATACTCTTGAGGGTTCTACCATTCACTGTATATTCCCTACCTGCATTAGCCCTTCCAAAATGCATTACCTCACATTTGTCCAGGTTAAACTCCATCTGCCATCTCTCCGCCCAAGTCTCCAGACAATCTAAATCCTGCTGTATCCTCAGACAGTCCTCATCGCTATCCGCAATTTCACCAACCTTTGTGTCGTCTGCAAACTTACTAATCAGACCAGTTACATTTTCCTCCAAATCATTTATATATACTACAAAGAGCAAAGGTCCCAGCACTGATCCCTGTGGAACACCACTGGTCACAGCCCTCCAATTAGAAAAGCATCCCTCCATTGCTACCCTCTGCCTTCTATGGCCTAGCCAGTTCTGTATCCACCTTGCCAGTTCACCCCTGATCCCGTGTGACTTCACCTTTTGTACTAGTCTACCATGAGGGACCTTGTCAAAGGCCTTACTGAAGTCCATATAGACAACATCTACTGCCCTACCTGCATCAATCATCTTAGTGACCTCCTCGAAAAACTCTATCAAGTTAGTGAGACACGACCTCCCCTTCACAAAACCGTGCTGCCTCTCACTAATACGTCCATTTGCTTCCAAATGGGAGTAGATCCTGTCTCGAAGAATTCTCTCCAGTAATTTCCCTACCACTGAAGTAAGGCTCACCGGCCTGTAGTTCCCGGGATTATCCCTGCCACCCTTCTTAAACAGAGGAACAACATTGGCTATTCTCCAGTCCTCCGGGACATCCCCTGAAGACAGCGAGGATCCAAAGATTTCTGTCAAGGCCTCAGCAATTTCCTCTCCAGCCTCCTTCAGTATTCTGGGGTAGATCCCATCCGGCCCTGGGGACTTATCTACCTTAATATTTTTTAAGACACCCAACACCTCGTCTTTTTGGATCACAATGTGACCCAGGCTATCTACACACCCTTCTCCAGACTCAACATCTACCAATTCCTTCTCTTTGGTGAATACTGATGCAAAGTATTCATTTAGTACCTCGCCCATTTCCTCTGGCTCCACACATAGATTCCCTTGCCTATCCTTCAGTGGGCCAACCCTTTCCCTGGCTACCCTCTTGCTTTTTATGTACGTGTAAAAAGCCTTGGGATTTTCCTTAACCCTATTTGCCAATGACTTTTCATGACCCCTTCTAGCCCTCCTGACCCCTTGCTTAAGTTCCTTCCTACTTTCCTTATATGCCACACAGGCTTCGTCTGTTCCCAGCCTTTTAGCCCTGACAAATGCCTCCTTTTTCTTTTTGACGAGGCCTACAATATCACTCGTCATCCAAGGTTCCCGAAAATTGCCGTATTTATCTTTCTTCCTCACAGGAACATGCCTGTCCTGTATTCCTTTCAACTGACACTTGAAAGCCTCCCACATGTCAGATGTTGATTTGCCCTCAAACATCCGCCCCCAATCTATGTTCTTCAGTTCCCGCCTAATATTGTTATAATTAGCCTTCCCCCAATTTAGCACATTCATCCTCGGACCACTCTTATCCTTGTCCACCAGTACTTTAAAACTTACTGAATTGTGGTCACTGTTACCGAAATGCTCCCCTACTGAAACATCTACCACCTGGCCGGGCTCATTCCCCAATACCAGGTCCAGTACCGCCCCTTCCCTAGTTGGACTGTTTACATATTGTTTTAAGAAGCCCTCCTGGATGCTCCTTACAAACTCTGCCCCGTCTAAGCCCCTGGCACTAAGTGAGTCCCAGTCAATATTGGGGAAGTTGAAGTCTCCCATCACCACAACCCTGTTGTTTTTACTCTTTTCCAAAATCTGTCTACCTATCTGCTCCTCTATCTCCCGCTGGCTGTTGGGAGGCCTGTAGTATACCCCCAACATTGTGACTGCACCCTTCTTATTCCTGATCTCTACCCATATAGCCTCACTGCCCTCTGAGGTGTCCTCTCGCTGTATAGCTGTGATACTCTCCCGAACAAGTAGCGCAACTCCGCCTCCCCTTTTACATCCCCCTCTATCCCGCCTGAAACATCTAAATCCTGGAACGTTTAGCTGCCAATCCTGCCCTTCCCTCAACCAGGTCTCTGTAATGGCAACAACATCATAGTTCCAAGTAGTAATCCAAGCTCTAAGTTCATCTGCCTTACCCGTAATACTTCTTGCATTAAAACATATGCACTTCAGGCCACCAGACCCGCTGTGTTCAGCAACTTCTCCCCGTCTGCTCTGCCTCAGAGCCACACTGTCCCTATTCCCTAGTTCTCCCTCAATGCTCTCACCTTCTGACCTATTGCTCCCGTGCCCACCCCCCTGTACCTTTGTACCTAGTTACTGCTCTTTAACTCAGAAAATGTTGAGTACTATTCCTCTGAGTCATACCTTGGTCTCCGTTCTCTTAACTCCTGTCATCTTAAACACTCCCAATTCCCTGGTCATCTGGACTATAACTTGTGCTTTCGGAAGCCTGCCTCTTTGAAGCTCCCATCCTGTCCTGCAATCAAATTAACTAAACTAAAGCTTAAAAGCTTCTCTACCTTCCACGGTCCCAGTTGCTAAGCAATGCTGCATACTTCTGCTGGCCTATTTATTCACTCTTCATGCCATAACCATCTCTAAGAACATATAGAAGCACAGTTAGAACTTAACTAACGCTCGCATATACAAACATCTTTGTCCAGCATGAATCAAAATATAGGTTTTATCCTTTTAGGCAGAGAAACAATAAAGTAAACACACTTAAAATGATTACTAATGTTTACCAATACAAATATAAATTCCTTAAACGACTTCCGGTGGCGGCTATGAAGGAGTAAGTCGCACATTTGGTGGCTCCCGCTCTGCTCAATCCTTTGGACCTTTTCCCCGTTTTTCTACTGGACTTACTGAATTGTAAAACGGATGTTAGTGGCAATTGTTTACTGAATTCCCACTTTGGTACATGGAGAGAAGGACGAGAAGTGTTCGTAAGGGTAGAAACAAAAAGATAGAGAAGGCTTGGGCTGTAGGTGCAACAGAAGACAGCATGGCGGAGGTTCGGACCTCTGGCCTGTCGACCCAGCAGTCTCTGGAGCAGCTGATGCAAGTCATTCAGGAAGGCTTTGCTCTGCAGAAACGGGACTGCTTGGACCCGATAAAAGAGTCAATTGAGCGGTTGGAGCATAGATTAGATGCCCAGGATCGGGCGATCCAGAAGGTGGAGAAGGCGCTGGCTGAGCAGGAGGAACATCAGACTGCGGTGGAGCTGGAGGTGGGGATGCTGAGGGACCAGCAGGAGAAGCTCCTGGAGAAGGTGGAGGACCTAGAGAATAGGTCCCGCTGGCAGAACCTAAGAATCGTTGGGCTACCGGAGGGGTCCGAAGGAACGGATGCTGGGGCATACATCGCAGACATGTTTGTGAAGCTGCTGGGGGATGGGGCATTCTCCTGGCCCTTGGAGGTGGATAGGGCTCACAGACCACTCATGAGGAAGCCGCGAATTGGAGACCCCCTGAGGGCAATGGTGGTGAGATTCCACAGGTTCTCGGATAAGGAGCGCATACTACAGTGGGCCAAGCAGACACGGAGCTGTAAATGGGACAATAGCATCCTGCGGGTTTACCAGGACCTGAGTGTAGAGGTGACCAGGAGGAGAGCAGACTTCAACCAGATCAGGGCGATCCTTTTTAAGAAAAAGGTGATGTTTGGACTGTTATACCCAGCCCATCTCTGGGTTACGCATGAGGATCAGCACTTCTACTTCGAGTCGCCTGAGGACACGTTGGACTTTGCGAAAAAGAAATTGCTGGTGATGGATTGAGAACTTTTGAACTTGGCTGCAACGTTCAGGTTTTTGTTTTTTCTTTTTGTTTCTCTGTTTTTGTAAAATGTTTCTCGTTTTGCATTTCATGAAAGATGTTTGTATAGTTTGCATTGATTTAGAACCAGTGGTAGAGCTGAGTGAGTTAAGGTTTTCATTTACGCTGTTGGAGGATGGAGGTGTGCTTGTTTTGATCTTCGTTTTTTTTTCTGTTGGGAAATTGTGTGGGGATTGTTTGATGTTGGAGTTTGTTTGTATGAGCGTGGGGGAGGGTGGGGAGGGAACAATAGGTGGGAGACTATCTGGCCCCGGGGATGGGGGCCACCAAGCTAACTGGGCGAGCTAGCTCTCGGAAGCACAGTGGGGGGTGTGCATATGTTTGGTTTAGTAAAGCAGTTGGGTTACAGGGTGTTGTTACTGGGGGTGGGAAGAGGGGGTGAATTTTCTGCTGGCATGGGAGGGACTTGGGCTGAGGGACAGAGAGGAGGTTGGGGGCGGGAACTACCTGGGGATAGACCGGTGGAGGCGCAGAGCATGGGCTGGAGGCGGGTATAAAAAAGGGGATGGATGATCGGCAGAGGGGGGGTCAATGAGCCCCCCAACTAGGCTGATCACCTGGAATGTTCAAGGGTTAAATGGGCCGGTCAAAAGAGCAAGTGTGTTCGCGCATCTTAGGGGATTGAAGGCGGACGTGGTAATGTTGCAGGAGACTCACCTTAGAGTAACGGACCAGGTTAGACTGAGGAAAGGCTGGGTCAGTCAGGTCTTTCACTCGGGACTTGATTCAAAGACTAGTGGGGTCGCGATCCTGATCAATAAGCGGGTGGTGTTTGAGGCGGGTAGAATAGTCTCGGACGTGGGAGGTCGGTACATTATGGTCAGTGGGAAGCTAGAGAGGGTGCAGGTGGTATTAGTAAATGTGTATGCGCCAAATTGGGATGCTGTGGCGTTTATAAAGAGGATGCTGGAGAAGATACCAGACCTGGACTCGCACAGGTTGGTCATGGGAGGGGACTTCAACACAGTTATGGACCCTGGCTTGGACCGGTCAAGCTCGAAAATGGGCAGGATGCCGGCAATGGCAAAGGAACTAGAGGGTTCATGGAGCTGATTGGGGGGGGGGGTGAATCCATGGCGATTTGGGCAGCCGAGGGTGAAGGAGTTCTCCTTCTACTCACACGTGCATAAAGTGTACTCCCGGATTGATTTCTTTATTTTGACAGGGCCCGGCTGGCTGGGGTGGACATAGGGTACTCGGCGATTACAATCTCAGACCATCTCCGCACTGGGTTGACCTGACGGTTAGTAAAGACAATAACCAGCGCCCGCACTGGAGGCTGGATGTGGGACTTTTGGCTGACGAAGGGGTGTGCGAGCGGCTGAGGAAATGTATTCAGAGCTACCTGCAGGTCAATGACACGGGGGAAATTTCAGCAGCGGTGGTGTGGGAAGCACTGAAGGCGGTGGTCAGGGGGGAGCTGATCTCGATCTGGGCCCATAGTGAGAAGGTGGATAGGGCAGAGACGGACCGACTGGTAAAGGAGATACTACAGATTCATAGGAGGTATGCGGAGACCCCCGAGGCAGGGCTTTTAAGGGAACGGCGGAGGTTACAGGCAGAGTTTAACTTGCTGACCACAGGGAGGGTGGTGGAGCAGCTGAGAAAGGCGAGGGGGGCGATCTATGAATATGGAGAGAAGGCCAGCAGAATTCTTGCACAGCAGCTTAGGAAGAGGGAGGCAGCTAGGGAGATAGGGAAAATAAAGGACGGAGATGGGAACCTGGTTGGTGATTCAGTAGTGGTGAATAAGGCGTTTAGGGATTTCTACAGCAGGATGTACAGGTCGGAACCCCCTATAGGGCCGGAGGGGATGAGGCACTTCTTGGAGGGGCTGAATTTCCCAAAGGTGGACTGGGAGCGGGTAGAAGGGCTGGGGGCCCCAATCGGGCTGGAAGAGATAGTGGAGGGCTTGAAGGCCATGCAGGCGGGTAAAGCCCCGGGTCCAGGTGGGTACCCAGTGGAGTTTTATACAAAGTTCTCAGGGATATTGGGGCCGGTGTTGTTGAGGATATTCAATGAGGCAAGGGAAATAGGGGTGCTGCCCCTGACGATGTCACAGGCAACGATTTCGCTGATTCTTAAGCAGTACAAGAACCCGGAGCTGTGTGGGGCCTACAGGCCGATCTCCCTGTTGAATGTAGATGCCAAATTGCTGGCCAAAATCTTGTCTTCCAGGATCGAGGATTGTATTCCAGACATTATTGGGGAGGACCAGACAGGGTTTGTTCAGGGCAGGAAGTTGGTGGCCAATGTAAAAAGGCTGTTAAACGTGATCATGATGCCCCCGTAAGGTAGGGAAATGGAGGTAGTGATCGCAATGGATGCAGAAAAGGCTTTTGATTGGGTAGAATGGGATTATCTGTGGGAGATACTGGGACAGTTTTGATTCGGGCGGGGCTTTATTTACTTGGTCAGGTTACTGTATCAGGCTCCTGTGGCAAGTGTACGGACAAATAGGACAACATCAAACTATTTTAGACTACACCGGGGGACGAGACAGGGATGCCCCCTCTCCCTACTGTTGTTTGCGCTGGCTATAGAGCCATTGGCAATTGCTCTGAGAGCCTCGAGGGGCTGGAGAGGTCTGGTCGGGTGGAGGGGGGGTGGGGGGTTGGGGGTGGAGCACATGGTTTTTCTCTATGTGGATGACCTGCTTCTGTACGTTTTGGACCCAATAGAGGGGATGGAAGAAATCATGAGGATTCATGGGGAATTTGACCAGTTTTCGGGGTATAAGCTTAATATGTGAAAGAGTGAGATGTTTGTGGTCCAGGTGAGGGGACAGGAGAGGTGACTGGGAGAGCTGCCGTTTAGGTCAGTAAAGGGAAGCTTGAGGTACTAGGGATCCAAGTGGTGCAGGAATGGGACCGGCTGCATAAATTGAATCTGGCTCGGCTGGTGGACCAAATGAAGGACGATTTTCGGAGATGGGACGCCCTTCCGTTGTCTCTGGCTGGGGGGGTGCAAACGGTGAAGATGATAGTCCTCCCGAGATTCCTATTTGTATTTCAGTGTCTCCCCATCTTTATTCCGCGGTCCTTTTTTAAGCAGGTCAACAGAGTGATCACAGGCTTCGTCTGGGCGGGCAAGACCCCGCGAGTAAGGAAGGTAATGCTTGAGCGGAGTCAGGGAGAGGGCGGGCTGGCGCTGCCAAATTTGAGGAACTATTACTGGGTGGATAATATAGCCAAGATCAGGAAGTAGGTGGTGGGGGAGGGGTCGGCATGGGTGAGGAAAGAGGCGGCTTCATGTAAGGGCACCAGTCTGGGAGCGTTGGTAACTGCGCCTCTGCCGTTCCCACCGGCACGGTACTCCACCAGTCCAGTGGTGATGGCGGCCCTGAGAGTTTGGGGCCATTGGAGGCGGCACGTGGGAGCAGTGGGAGCATCGGTCTGGGCCCCAATGTGTGATAATCATAATACCGGAGTACGGACGGGGGGGGTTCCGGTTATGGCAGAGAGCGGGGATTGAGAGGATGGGGGATATGTTCATAGAGGGGAGCTTTTTGAGTATGAAGGTGTTGGAAGAAAGGTTTGCGTTGGCGAGGGGAAACAAATTCAGATATCTGCAGGTGCAGGTTCGTAAACAGGTGTCAACCATCCCGCTCCTACCGCTAAGGGGGATTCAGGACAGGGTAGTTCCCAGAGGGTGGGTAGGAGAAGGGAGCATCTCGGACATTTATATGGAGCTAATGGGGTCGGAGGAGATGCAGACCCTGGAGCTGAAGCGCAAGTGGGATGAGGAGCTGGGATGTGAGATAGAGGATGGTCTATGGGCAGACGTGTTGAGTAGAGTCAACGTGTCCGCAACATGTGCCAGGCTCAGCCTGATACAATTTAAGGTTGTTCACCAGACTCACATGACAGTGGCCCGGATGAGCAGATTCTTTGGGGTGGGGGACAGGTGCGCAAAATGTGCGGGAGGACCAGCGAACCATGTCCACATGTTTTGGACATGTCCAAAGCTTAGGGGATTTTGGCAGGGATTTGCGGACGTCATGTCCACGGTGTTAAAAACAAGGGTGGTGCTGAGCCCAGAGGTGGCGATTTTCGGGGTGTCAGAAGACCAGGGAATCAGGAGGAGAAAGAGGCAGATGTTCTGGCCTTTGATTCCCTGGTAGCCCGGAGACGGATACTATTAGCTTGGAGGGACTCAAAGCCCCCGAAGTCGGAGACCTGGCTATTGGACATGGCTAGCTTTCTCTGTTTGGAGAAAATCAAGTTCGTCTTGAGAGGGCTATTCGTCCGGAGGTGGCAACAGTACGTCGACTTCTTTGCGGAAAATTAATCATCAGCGGGGGGGCGGGGGAGTAGTTTAGATTAGAGTAGGGGGTCAATATGGGTGGAACCTGTACGAAAGGTAAATGGTTTTTGCACAATGTTTATGGTTTCATGTTACTGTACAAAAATACCTGAATAAAATGTTTATGAAAAAAAAAAAATCGTTAAACTATCTTAATTTTCCTAATACTACCTCGAGCTGCGTTCACTATCAATTAGGATATCAATGAATCCGCTTATTGCGCATTACCAGGTATAGTGTAGCCTGCTCTATGGTGGGCTCCAGAATGTGCAGTTCGAAGAAACTATCCTGAAAACATTCTATGAACTCCTCATCGACGTTTCCGTTGCACATCTGATTTTTCTAGTCAGTCCGTAGGTTAAAATCCCCCATGATTATCACGATTTTCTGACAAGCTCCCATTGTTCTTTTATACTCTGTTTTACCGTGTAGTTACAATTAGGGGCCTGCACGCCACTCCCACCAGTGAACTGTTGCCTCCCGATCCCCAAAATCTATCCACACTCTACAAGTCAGGAGTGTGATGGAAGACGATTGACTTCCCCAGATATGTGCTGCTCTAACAACACATCCAGGACAAAGCAGCCCACTTGATTGGCACCCACAACCGCTACCATTTAGAAGAGCAAAGGCAGCAGATACCTGGGAAGTCCACTACCTGAAAGTTGCTCTCCAAGTTACTCCGCATCCTGACATGGAAATATTTCACCGTGCTTTCACATCGCTGGATCAAAAACCTGGAATTCCCTCCCTATCAGCACTCTGAGTGTGCTTACCCCTCATGGACGTCAGTGGTTCCATTAGTCAGCTCACCACCGCCATCTCAAGGCCAATTAGAGATGGGCAATATATTCTGACCTAGCAGATGACGCATGTATCCCATGGTTGAATATATAAAAGCCCAGGTTAGTCCGCAAACTTTTGGATCTTTATTATAAAAGGAAGCACAACATTTCAATGTCTTCATTGAACAGAATTTGGAAAGGAGAAGACACCTGGGGCTGAGTTCTCCATTTTCAGGAATATGTCCCCACGCCATCGTGAAAACTGTGGTCTCTTACGCCAGGAAAACTGGCGTCAAAATGCCACAGGTTCACTGTCTTGCAGGGGGCTAAGGAGGCAGCTGTCATGGAGCTTGCAGCTCCAGCTGCCGATATGGCCCCCCGCACTTCCGAGTCTGCACAGCCACGCAAGTATCACGGACGGTGGGACCATGAGTGGTCCAGGCCGTCGGGAATTCGGCCGGTTGGGGTCGGAAAATAGCGGGACGGGCCTCAGGCAATGACCTCAGGTGGTGGATAATCGGAGTACGGCGCTTTTCGGGGGGCAGAAAATCGTCACCGGTCCCGATTTCGTGCACGAAACCGGATTCTCCGACCTGTCGCCGAATGTGATTTCGCCGTCGGGGTGCGGATAATCCAGCCCCTGTTCTGGGTCAGTGTTGGCAATGGCATTGCTGTTTTTAGCTACATACACGAAAAAGATGTTTCACACAATACACCCAAATAAACATACTTCAGCTGCAAATTTCCTGCACAACCTCTGACCATCAATCAGTTCCTACTCTTTATTCAGACACTGCCTGAGCTATTTTATGGGATGCTGGTATCACTGGCCTAGACAAGCATTTATTGCCCATCCCTAATTTTCCTTGAGAGGGCATTTAAAAGTCAACCACATTGTTGGGTCTGGAGTCACATGTAGGCCAGACTGGATAAGGATGGCAGATTTCCTTCCCTAAAGGGCATGAGTGAACCAGATGAGTTTATGACAGTCTAGCAATGGTTTCATCGTCATCATTAAACTTTTAAATGCCGATTATTTTCATTGAATTCAAATTCCGCCATTTGCTGTGGTGGGATTTGATCTCAGGTCCCAGAGCATTACCCTGGGTCTCTGGCTTACTAGTCAAGCATCAATACCATTGCGTCACCACCTCCCCCGCTGTCCGGAAAACCCGCTCTCTCCATTGAGAATCCCCCTTTTCATAGAATTTACAGTGCAGAAGGAGGCCATTTGGCCCATCGAGTCTGCACCGGCTCTTGGAAAGAGCACCCTATCCAAGGTCCACACCTCCACCCTATCCCCATAACCCAGTAACCCCACCCATCACTAAGGGCAATTTTGGACACTATGGGCAATTTATCATGGCCAATCCACATAACCCGCACATCTTTGGACTGTGGGAGGAAACCAGAGCACCCGGAGGAAACCCACGCACACAAGGGGAGGATGTGCAGACTCCGCACAGACAGTGACCCAAGCCGGAATCGAACCTGGGACCCTGGAGCTGTGAAGCATTTGTGCTATCCACAATGCTATCGTGCTGCCCTTTTCATCCAGACCCCTCCCCTAAAGCCCGACCCAACCCCTGCTCTCCATCCAAACCCCACCCACCCCTCCCTGTTGGCCTGGATAAATTGTTTCTATTGGCGGAGGTGATCACAATGACAGGTCCTCTCTCTATGCAATGTTGCCAGTGTTTCCATGGTGATGCAGGCACTGTGTCAAATGCTGTTGTAACACTACAAAAGGAAGTGAGTTAAATTGTGAAACCTGAAGACACGTCGGTTGCACAGCGGGACTTAGAATAGGTGAAGGAAGACAATTCTCAAGATCCAGAAAGCACAATAACCAAAAACGTGGTGGATCGACGACCGATCCTTTGCAAAGCTTAAAAGTCAATCTGTTTAAGAAGGGTAGCAAGGATAATCCAGGGAACTACAGGCCGGTGAGCCTTACTTCAGTGGTAGGGAAATTACTGGAGAGAATTCATTCGAGGCAGGATCTACTCCCATTTGGAAGCAAATGGACGTATTAGTGAGAGGCAGCATGGTTTTGTGAAGGGGAGGTCGTGTCTCACTAACTTGATAGAGTTTTTGGAGGAGGTCACAAAGATGATTGATGCAGGTAGGGCAGTGGATGTTGTCTATATGGACTTCAGTAAGGCCTTTGACAAGGTCCCTCATGGTAGACTAGTACAAAAGGTGAAGTCACATGGGATCAGGGGTGAGCTGGCAAGGTGGATACAGAACTGGCTAGGTCATAGAAGGCAGAGAGTAGCAATGGAAGGGTGCTTTTCTAATTGGAGGGCTGTGACCAGTGGTGTTCCACAGGGATCAGTGCTTGGACCTTTGCTGTTTGTAGTATATATAAATGATTTGGAGGAAAATGTAACTGGTCTGATTAGTAACTTTGCAGACCACACAAAGGTTGGTGGAATTGCGGATAGCGATGAGGACTGTCGGAGGATACAGCAGGATTTAGATTGTTTGCCGACTTGGGCGGAGAGATGGCAGATGGAGTTTAATCCGGACAAATATGAGGTAATGCATTTTGGAAGGACTAATGCAGGTAGGGAATATACAGTGAATGGTAGAACCCTCAAGAGTATTGAAAGTCAAAGAGATCTAGGAGTACAGGTCCACAGGTCACTGAAAGGGGCAACACAGGTGGAGAAGGTAGTCAAGAAGGCATACGGCATGCTTGCCTTCATTGGCCGGGGCATTGAGTATAAGAATTGGCAAGTCATGTTGCAGCTGTATAGAACCTTAGTTAGGCCACACTTGGAGTATAGTGTTCAATTCTGGTCGCCACACTACCAGAAGGATGTGGAGGCTTTAGAGAGGGTGCAGAAGAGATTTACCAGAATGTTGCCTGGTATGGAGGGCATTAGCTATGAGGAGCGGTTGAATAAACTCGGTTTGTTCTCACTGGAACGAAGGAGGTTGAGGGGCGACCTGATAGAGGTCTACAAAATTATGAGGGGCATAGACAGAGTGGATAGTCAGAGGCTTTTCCCCGGGGTAGAGGGGGCAATTACTAGGAGGCATAGGTTTAAGTTGAGAGGGGCAAGGTTTAGAGTAGATGTACGAGGCAAGTATTTTACGCAGAGGGTAGTGGGTGCCTGGAACTCGCTACTGGAGGAGGTGGTGGAAGCAGGGACGATAGTGACATTTAAGGGGCATCTTGACAAATACATGAATAGGATGGGAATAGAGGGATACGGACCCAGGAAGTGTAGAAGATTGTAGTTTAGTCGGGCAGCATGGTCGGCACGGGCTTGGAGGGCCGAAGGGCCTGTTCCTGTGCTGTACATTTCTTTGTTCTTTGTTCTTTGTTTTGTTCAATCGATATAAACCTACGTCAGGAGGAGACATTAAGCAGCAGGGAGCTGATAGCATCAAAAGGCACGCCCCAGCTGTAGACACTTTTTATAGCAATTTGCAAAGAAAGGGACAAGGAGGTGGGAGGAAGTTACTTCAGGTCGTAGCTGCGAATGTGGGATAGCCTGAGCAACACTTAGCTCCGTGATTACCATTAGTCTCATGGCTTTGATTTCCGCGAGCAACATACGTCAAGTGGCTCAATCTGATTCCTATTAACCTCCTGCTCCGTACATCTTGCTGACTTGCAGACCATCTATCTGACAGCCATCTGATAACCTCGGAGGTTTTACCGAGCACGTTCAGATGTGACTGCCAGGTTAGAGAATTCAGCGTTCTACTCGCAGGTCAGCAGCTCAACCATCGGCGGCATTGCTCAGCACCTGCGATTTATTTTGAAGGGGCGGGGCGGCAGGGAAACCATACTGCGACGTGGATTATATGAACTTTGCCCAGCATGGAGCACAGATTCTGTAAAATCTGCAGAATCAAGAGCAGATCCTGATGTGTTGGGTAAGCTGGGTCTATATGGACTGCGTTTGATGCAGTGTAGAGAGAGACAGGCTTACAACACTTGAAAAGATACAACATGATTTTATTGAACAACTAATTATAACACATGCTTAACTGTGGGTTGACACTGTGCTGACTTGACTGGAGACTTGAGGCTAACCTGACCAGACTAACTGACTACCACATGGTGCTTGTTCTAGCTGCTGCTCACGAGCTCTGACTGTCTCAGAGGCTGGATCCCGAGAGAACGGGAAATCTGGTGCCCTCTGGCTTTATAGTGGTCGTGTCCTGTCTGGTGATTGGCTGCTCTGTTCTGTGTGCTTACTGGTCATCCTGTGTGTCAATCACTGCCTGTCTGCACTCCATTGTATACATAGATATATATTATGACATCTCCCCCCCTTTTTTTAAATATTGTGTGTGTTGAGATAATAAATATTAAGGTGAATGTGCGCGTGGATGTGTATATGTGCGTGACTATATACAGAATGTGCTAAAATGACCTTATGTACACAGGAAGGTGTCGCTAGTGCAGATATAGGGCAGATTATCATAGAATTTACAGTGCAGAAGGAGGCCATTCGGCCCATCGAGTCTCATCGAGCCTGAGTCGATGAAACGATAACAACGATATTTACAGAGATCAAAACGATAAGGTAACACAGTTGTGCAAGAGTTCAGTCTATAAGTTTAGTCTCTGCGGCGGGTGACGAATTCTGGTTGACGGCCTCAAGGGTGGATCAGGGGCCGCCTGCACTTGGATAGGCGGGACTGCCGCTAATGCTTTGGCCGCAGAGGTCGGCAGGATTGCTGGTAGATCGGTGGCCTCATGGTAGGGCACGTCCGGAGGAAGCATTGCATGAGGCGGGACATCATGGTTAAATGGCATGCGTGGAACTCTGCGCAGCGCCCGTCTGTTGTGTCTTAGGAAGGAGCCATCAGCCCTGCAGACGAGGAACGATCTCAGGGCCACTTGCTTGACCACCACAGCTGTGGCGAACCAGCCACCATCAGGCAACTGCACACGAACACGATCAGTTGGAACCAGCTCGGGGAGATCCGTGGCATGAGCGTCGTATGCTGACTTCTGTTGGGCCTGAGACTGCTGCATCTTTTGTATGACCGTGAGGTGGTCAAGGTCTGGAACATGGATGGCTGGAACCGTGGTTCGCAGAGTGCGGTTCATGAGCATCTGCGCGGGAGACAACCCAGTGGACAGCGGGGATGCTGTGTATGCCAGCAGTGCCAGGTTGAAATCGGAGCCTGAGTCTGCAGCCTTGCATAGTAATCTCTTGACGATATGGACCCCCTTTTCGGCCTTCCCGTTTGACTGTGGGTAGTGGGGGCTGGAGGTTACGTGACGAAAGTTGTATAGGCGGGCAAAATTAGACCATTCCTGGCTGTAAAAACAGGGACCGTTGTCACTCATCACCGTGAGCGGTATCCCATGCCTGGCAAACGTTTCTTTGCATGCTTTAATCACCGCCTTCGACGTGAGGTCGGACAGTTTCGCTACTTCAGGGTAATTGAAGAAGTAGTCGACCAGGAGGACATAGTCACGCCCCTTAGCGTGGAAAAGGTCGACACCGACTTTGGACCATGGGGAGGTCACTATCTCATGTTGCTACAGAGTTTCTTTGGGTCGAGCTGGCTGAAATTTCTGACATGTGGGGCAGTTGAGGACCGTTTTGGCAATGTCCTGGCTGATGCCCGGCCAATAGACTGCCTCTCGAGCTCTGAATAAACATTTCTCGACCCCCAGGTGACGCTCATGGAGTAGGCCGAGCACCGTAGCTCGCATGCTCTGCGGAATCACCATCCTATCGAGCTTCATGAGGATGCCGTCCACCACTGTCAGGTCGTCCTTGACTTTGTAAAACTGGGTACACTGTCCCTTCTGCCAGCCATTCATGAGGTGCTGCATCACACGCTGTCGCAGAATCCTTGGCCGTTTCCTCACGAATTTGGATGACCCTCTCATCAGTGGCTGGAAGGTTGGAGGCACACAATTGCACCTGCGCATCGATTTGGCAGACAAAGTCAGTTTGTTCATATGGTGTAGTGATAGACCTGGAAAGGGCATATGCAACAATGAGTTCTTCGCCTGGCGTGTAGACAAGTTCAAAATCATAGCGGCGTAGCTTGAGAAGGATTCGCTGTAACCAAGGCGTCATGTCATTCAAATCCTTCTGGATTATGTGGACTAGTGGCCTGTGGTCCGTCTCAACCGTGAATTTTGGGAGGCCATACACAATGTCGTGAAATTTGTCAATTCCCGTTAGGAGGCCCAGGCATTCCTTCTCGATCTGAGCGTACTGTTGCTCAGTGGGCGTCATGGCTCTGGAGGCATATGCAACTAGGGCCCATGAGGAGGAGTCATCCCTTTGGAGGAGCACCGCCCCAATACCATCCTGGCTCGCGTCAGTGGATATTTTGGTCTCTTTGGTCGGGTCGAAGAACGATAGAACCGGGGCTGTGGTAAGTTTTGCTCTGAGCTCACGCCATTCGCTCTCATGAGCGGGCAGCCACTGGAATTCCGTCGTCCTTTGGACGAGATGGCGGAGGGCTGTGGTGTGTGCCACCATGTTGGGAATGAACTTCCCGAGGAAGTTGACCATCCGTAGAAAGCGGAAGACCGCCTTCTTGTCCTCTGGGGTCTTCATGGCGTTGATTACTGAGACCTTGTCAGCATCTGGCCGCACGCCTTGCTGCGAGATGTGGTCACCAAGGGATTTGATTTCTGATTGACCGAACGAGCACTTGGCTCTGTTGAGTCGGAGGCCATGCTCATGGATTCTGTGGAATACCAGCTTGAGGCGATCGATGTGTTCTTGAGGAGTTGTGGACCAGATTATGACATCATCAACATACACCCGCTTGATACCCTCCATCGTCTGTTCCGTGATGCGGAGAAATACTTCTGAGGCAGAGATGATGCCAAAAGGCAGCCGGTTGTAGCAGTAGCGACCGAACGGGGTATTGAATGTGCACAGCTTGCGACTGGATGCATCCAGCTGTATTTGCCAGAACCCCTTGGAGGCGTCCAGCTTCGAAAAGAGTTTGGCATGAGCCATCTCGCGGGTCAACTCCTCTCGTTTTGGTATCGGGTAATGTTCCCTCATGATGGCGCGGTTTAAATCCTCGGGATCGATGCAGAGTCGAAGCTCCCCTGACGGCTTCTTGACGCAGACCATGGAGCTGACCCAGTCCGTGGGTTCTGTGCCCTTTGATATGATGCCCTGGTCCTGGAGGTCCTGTGACTGCTGCTTGAGGCGGTACTTGAGGGGTGCCGGCACCCGACGTGGTGCGTGGATCACAGGGGTGGCGTTCGGTTTGAGCAGGATTTTGTATCGGTATGGGAATGTGCCCATTCCGTCGAACACGCTGTGGTACTGCGTGATGATGTCATCAATTTCAGCCTGGAAGTTCTAATCAGGTGAGGCCGTCGCCTGTGAGGATGACATGGTGTGGACTCGCTGAACCAAGTTCAGGGGTTTGCAGGCCCGAGCACTGAGCAGGGATGCTCTGTCAGGTCCCACAATCTCAATTCACAGTGTTGCTTTAAATGACTTATTGGAAACTCTGAGTTGGCATGAGCCACTGGCAGCTATGGCATTGCCATTGTAGTCCAGGAGTTGGCAGACCGGTGGAAGAACGCTTGGTCTGACACGGATGGTGTTGAGATCGGATTTGGAGATGAGGTTCGCCAATGCGCCGGTGTCCAGTTTGAACTGGATGCGAGCCTTGTTGACTGTGAGGACAGCACACCACTCGTCATCGGGATCCACGCTGAGGATCGGGAGGTGCTTCGTTGTCTTGGAGAAAGGCAGCGCATGCTTCGTAATGATGCCCACCCGGTATGGAGATTTGAGGCACGCAGCATCAGGATCTGTTGGGCTGTCGGGGTCGGAGTCTGGCATGGTCTGCTGTATTGATCGGACGCTTCTGCGCCGCGGCTGGGATCGCTGGATGCTGGGCAGTGGAGCAGATCTGCAAAGGGCTGCGTAGTGGCCAAGCTTGCCACACTGTAGACACCGTTGTGTTTTGCCGGACATTGCCGCTTTAAATGGGCGGAGCCACAATTCGGACGCGTCATGACGCCAACGTCAGCGCATTCTGTGCGCCATCGCGCATGCGCAGTGCGGTCGAATGACGTACGCACCTGCGCAGTCTGGTCGTCGGTCTCGCCGTCCCCTCGGTCATGGTGCGCATGTGCAGGGGCCCGGGAAAAGCGTGCGGAATGGCCACTCTCGGCGATACTTAGGCCCTGCATTTGCGCGATGGCCTGCACCCATTCCGCCTCGTGGGAGATTAGCTTTGCCGTTTCTGCCGCCTTGATGTGGGAGTACCGATTGTTAGCATGTTCGTGGAGAACGCACGTTTTGATGGCGATGGTGAGGGTGAGCTGCTTGATTTTCAGGAGATGCTGGCGAAGGGAATCGGAGTGGACCTCGAAAACGATCTGATCCCAGATCATGGAATCAGTGGTCGAGTCATAGTTACATGACTGCGCGAGGATGCGGAGATGGGTCAGAAAGGATTGAAAAGGTTCATCCTTAGCATGAAGCCTCTGCTGGAAAACGTACCGTCCAAAGCTCTCATTCACCTAATGTCGCAATGGCTGTCAAACTTCAGTAGGAATGTTTTAAATTTTGTTTTGTCTTCGCCTTCAGCGAATGTAAGGGAGTTGTAGATGTGGATGGCATGGTCCCCGGCTGTGGAGAGGAATAGTGCGATTTTCCTGGCGTCCGATGCAGCCTCAAGATCGGTGGCTTCGAGATAGAGTTGGAACTTTTGTTTGAAGATCCTCCAATTTGCACCGAGGTTGCCGGCGATGCGGAGGAGGGCGGACATTTTCCATGTCACAGGATGGCTGTTTGCTGGTCAGCGCTGATTCACTCAAGGTAGGTCCGTCAAATTTTCAGCATCACTCAGCTGGTACCATGATGTGTTGGGTAAGCTGGTTCTATGTGGACTGCGTTTGATGCAGTGTAGAGAGAGACAGGCTTCTAACACTAGCAAAGGTGCAACACAATTTTATTGAACAACTAACTATAATCCATGCTTAACTGTGGGTTGACACTATGCTGACTTGACTGGAGACCTGAGGCTAACATGACCAGAGTAATTGACTACCACATGGTGCTTGTTCTAGCTGCTGCTCATGAGCTCTGACTGTCTCAGAGGCTGGATCCCGAGAGAACGGGAAATCTGGTGCCCTCTGGCTTTATAGTGGTCGTGTCCTGTCT
The DNA here is from genome assembly GCF_047496885.1 of Scyliorhinus torazame. Classification (NCBI taxonomy): domain Eukaryota; kingdom Metazoa; phylum Chordata; class Chondrichthyes; order Carcharhiniformes; family Scyliorhinidae; genus Scyliorhinus; species Scyliorhinus torazame. The sequence goes on along the minus strand of NC_092715.1, from coordinate 35,537,180 downwards.
GGTGATTGGCTGCTCTGTTCTGTGTGCTTACTGGTCATCCTGTGTGTCAATCACTGCCTGTCTGCACTCCATTGTATACATAGATGTATATTATGACATCTCCCCCCTTTTTTTAAATATTGTGTGTGTTGAGATAATAAATATTAAGGTGAATGTGCGTGTGGATGTGTATATGTGCGTGACTATATACAGAATGTGCTAAAATGACCTTATGTACACAGGAAGGTGTCGCTAGTGCAGATATAGGGCCGATTATCATAGAATTTACAGTGCAGAAGGAGGCCATTCGGCCCATCGAGTCTCATTGAGCCTGAGTCGATGAAACGGTAACAACGATATTTACAGAGGTCAAAACGATAAGGTAACATAGTTGTGCAAGAGTTCAGTCTATAAGTTTAGTCTCTGCGGCGGGTGACGAATTCTGGTTGACCGCCTCAAGGGTCTTTATAGTGGTCGTGTCCTGTCTGGTGATTGGCTGCTCTGTTCTGTGTGCTTACTGGTCATCCTGTGTGTCAATCACTGCCTGTCTGCACTCCATTGTATACATAGATGTACATTATGACAGATCCTTTTTCGTGACAAGTCGAAGGACGGAAGCTGGCGACACCAATCAAAAATAAGCAAAATACGACAGGTAGCAGAATCTGAAAGAAGAACAGAAGAGGCTGGAGAAAAAACTCATCACGACAGGCAGCATCTGCAAGGAGAGAACATTGAGTCAACATTTCAAATCTGTTTGGCTCTTCACCAGAACTAAAGGAAGGAAGAATGTATTAGATATTGAGGTGTAGGTGTTAGAGATTGCAACAAAATGTTGTAACCTTAAGAGCAAAACCCCTCCCCCACCATGAACTTCAAACATGACAGTACTGAGACTGAGAGCTCCCGTCCCAACGAATGAAGGGTCATTGATTTGTCACTATTTTTTTCTTTATTGCTTCATGGGATCTAGGTGTTGCTGGCAAAGCCAGCATTTGTTGCCCATCCTGAATTGCTCTTGAACTGAGTGGCTTACCAGGTCATTTCAGAGTTAACCACATTACTGTGGATCTGGAGTCACATGGTGGACTGAACTGGTAAGGAAGGCAGCTTTCCCTCCCTAAAGGGCATGAGTGAACCAAGTGAGTTTTTAATGCAATCAATGATTGTTTCAAGGCCACTATTACTGAAAATAGCTTTCAATTTGAGATTTTAATAATATATATATTGTTATGGGTCCGGGTTTACAGAACCCCAAAGTGTTTCATGGAGTTCAACCGATCCACAACATTTAATAGATTGTGGTGTGGGAAGCACACAGCAAACTCGCCAGGTGTGGTACAGCAAAAATGGACAAATGGTTTTTAAAACAAAACAATGTTTATTCTATGAACTCAAGTTAACCTTTTAAAAACAAATATTGAATATCTTAACACCCATTACGTCAAAGATAACCCCAAAAGACTACAACACTAAATAATCCTTCAAACTGTTCCTTTAAACATCCAAAAGACTTCAAAGCTTCAAAAAATAAGAACACATTAGGTTACATTCAATATATTTATAGTCTTTGGATTGCAGACATCAACAGACCAGCTCTGTGTTTCTTCCTGCAGCTCACAGCAAAACACACAGACACTCCCAGCTGCCTTCTCAAACTGAAACTCAAAAAAGCAGAAGTGAGCTTAGCTCCCCCCATCCTCTGACATCACTTCAGTAATATGATCAGCTCCATTTCTTAAAGGTACATTGCTTAAACATCCATTTCGTAAAGGCACTCTCACATGACACCTCCCCCAAGAAAAAAAAACCTTCAACTTCAAGATGGTTTCATTTTTCACCTTTGCACCATCAATTAAGAAATGCACATAGTAAAAACACTTTACCGGTTCAAAAAAAACAACATACGCAAACAGGTATAATAATATAGTACTTTTGTTTTCCCGTTCTTCGTTCTCCAACCAAAATCCTTCTCGATTGACAGTCTCTTTGAACAAGAAAGTCTCTGCACGATCCATCCATTCCTCTACGCCTCGGCATTTCTCTTTAAAGTTAGGTACTTCAGTTCAATCTGATCACAGAGTCCCTTGCAATTCTCCAATACAGGAGCATTGGTTACCACAGCTTTCAGGCAGTCAAATGCATGTTGAAACTCTGCTGCCCATTGAAATTTGGTACGTTTCTTGAGCAAGTCCATCAGTGGAGCAATCACGTTACAAAACTCTTGCACAAATGTTCGATCAAATCCAGGCATGCCACGAAATCGAATTATTTCCCGTCGTGTCAAGGGTATCAGAAACTCCCCAATAACTTTTGTTTTCACATTCCGTGGGACAAATCGATCCTGTCCGATTGTATGGCCAAGGAAAGTGACTTGGGCTTTTCCAAATTTACTTTTGGCTAGGTTTATCACCAAATCCGCCTCCTGAAATCGATCGAATAACTGTTCATTCCATGTCTGGCTGAAAACTACCAGATCGTCGATATATACCGCACAATTGGGTAATCCTGAAACGATTGTATGAGTTAACCGTTGAAATTTGGCTGGGGCGTTTTTCATGCCAAACCGCATAACTTTGAATTGGTATCTACCATCTGGAGTCACAAAAGCTGAAATCTCCTTCGCCCTTTCGGATAAAGGTACCTGCCAGTAACCTTTGAGTAAATCCAATTTGGAAATAAAAGCGGATTGTCCCACTTCCTCAATGCAATCCTCCAAACGTGGGATAGGATAAGAGCACGTTCTTGTAACTGCATTCACCTTTCTATAGTGCACATACAACCGTTGGGTACCGTCTATTTAGGTACCATCACTATGGGTGAGCTCCATTAGCTGCAACCCACTTCAATTATGCCATTTCTAAGCATACTCTCAATCTCTTTGTTAACCTGTGTCAATTTTGAAGGATTAAGTCTATATGGATGTTGTTTGATAGGAACAGCATTTCCCACATCTACATCATGTATAGCCATTTTAGTACTTCCCAATTTATCCCTACAAACTTGCCCATGTGATATCAATAACTCTTTCGGATCAGTTCGTTTTTCTTCTGGAACGTAACTTAACAATTCATCCCAATTTTTAAGAACATCCACATTTTCCAATTTAATTTGAGATATGTCAAATTCACAGTCATCTGGATTTGGTTTGTCACTTTGAATTAGAATCATTAAAACCTCCTTTTTCTCTCCTTGCCTTTCAAAGTACCTTTTAAGCATATTCACATGACACACTCGGTGAGTCTTCCTCCGATCTGGTGTTTTTACCACATAATTCACCTCACTTGATTTCCGTTCAATATGGTCCACAAAACCTTGCTTTTAAAGGCTCCCCTACCACTGGTAACAACACTAAAACCTTATCTCCACTGGCAAAATTACGAACTTTGGATTTCTTGTCCGCTACCCGCTTCATCACATTTTGTGCAACTTTCAAATGTTGTCTAGCCAATTCACTTGCTCTATTTAATCGTTCCCTAAAATTTGATAGTAATCCAATAGTGTAATTTCCGATTTCTCACCCACCAATTTGTCTTTAATCAATTTAAGTGGTTCTCTTACCTCATGACCAAAAATTAGTTCAAAAGAACTAAATTTGGTTGACTCATTAGGTGCATCCCTAATTGCAAACAGTACGAATGGAATTCCTTTATCCCAATCTTCTGGATAATCTTGACAATAAACCCTCAACATTGTCTTTAATGTGTGATGCCACCTTTCTAATGCTCCCTGCGATTCTGGATTCTGCAGTTGATTTAAATTGTTTCATTTCTAAGCTATCCATAACTTCTTTGAATAACTTTGAAGTAAGATTTGATCCTTGATCCGATTGAATTTCTGTGGGTAGTCCATATTTAGTAAATAATTTAAGTAACTCCTCCACAATCTTTTTAGCTGTAATATTACATACTGGAATGGCCTCTGGAAACCTAGTAGACACATCCATTATAGTCAAAAGATATTGATTCCCATTATTTTAGGAAGCGGTCCTACACAATCAATTAGGACCCTTGTAAAAGGTTCCTCAAATGCTGGAATGGGTATTAAGGGTGCTGGTTTTATCACTGCTTGAGGTTTCCCTATCACTTGACATGTGTGACATGATTGACAAAATTCAACTACATCTTTATGTAGTCCAGGCTAATTAAAATGTTTCTGGATTTTAGCTTGAGTTTTCCTTATCCCCAAATGACCTTCCACTGGTACCTCATGTGCCACTCGCAACACCTCCTTTCTATACCCTACCGGCAAGACTACTTGATGAACTTCTGCCCACTTTTCATCCGCCTGCATATGTACAGGTCTCCATTTTCTCATCAAGACATCACTTTTATGGTAATAACACTCTGGTATACTCTCACATTCCTCTTCCGTGTATGCTGTCTGATGCATCCGTTTTATTTCTATATCTTTTTGTTGTAACTCCGCCAATTTTCCTGAACTAAAAATATCCGCCTCATCCTCCACCTGTTCTTGTTCTTTTTCAACCATCTGATCAAAAATCGTTTCTGATAATTGCACTTCAACTTCATCTTCACTCTTTGATTTCTCCTCTTGTCTTAACCTGTGACTTTGCGACCTTGTTACTACACAATCCGGAAGAATCCCAGGATATTTGTCCTTCAACACTTCAGTTGTCTGATTTTTCACTGGCTTATCAACCACAGTAGGCATCACTCCCACTTGCGATCCAGCTATATCATTACCCAAGATAAACTGTATTCCTGGACAAGATAATTTCTCTATTACTCCTACTACCACTTCACCACTTCACTGGACTTTCCAACCTTCCCTTATATAATGGAACGCTACTTCTCTCACCCTGAATTCCACATATTACCACCTTTGCTGGCAACATTCTTCCCAAATTACAGAATTCCTCATCTCTTACCATTAAAGATTGACTAGCTCCTGTATCTCTTAAAATTGTGACTTCTTTACCTGCTCCTCCTGATACACATGAGTAAACTTTACCCACACAAGTAAATTCTTTAAAGACATCTGGCTCCTTCTTATCAATTACTTCTTGAACAGGCTGTACAATCGTTTGCACCTCCTTCGCTCTGTTGGGCTTTCCTTTCCCACTCTAACAAACCCCACTGTCTTATCCTGTCTTACCACATCAGCCTTCCCAGTGCTTTTCTTCAACCACAAACACTGTGACTTTACATAGCCGAGTTTATTACAGTGAAAACATTTGAAACTTTTCATTTCTCTTCCATCCTCCTGGACTTCTTTTTAAATCTGAGGTACACTCTCTTTATTATCTCCCATCAGATCACCTTTACCTTTGCGACTTGAATATTTCTCATGTCCTCAGTTTCTATCCCTCACCGGCTGAAACTGATGTCGCAAACCCAGCCTTGATTTGTGTACTAATTCATAATCATCTGCCATTTCTGCTGCTAATGCCACAGTTTTAACCCTCTGCTCTTCCACATGAGTTCTCACTACGTCAGGAATTGAATTTTTAAACTCCTCCAAACGTATAATTTCTCTGAGAGCTTCATACGTTTGGTCCATTTTCAAAGCCCTTATCCACCTATCAAAATTACTCTGTTTGAGCCTTTCAAACTCTATGTATGTTTGACCAAATTCTTTCCTTAAATTTATCAACCTTTCTCTGTAAGCTTCAGGCACTAGCTCATATGCACCTAAGATCGATTTTTTTCACCTCTTCACACGTTCCAGATACCTCCTCCAGTAGTGATGCAAACACTTCACTAGCTCTACCTACCAGCTTTGTTTGAATCAGTAACACCCACATGTCCTGTGGCCATTTCATTTGTTTGGCTACCTTCTCAAATGAAATGAAAAAGGCTTCTACATCCTTCTCATCAAACCTTGGCAATGCTTGGACATATTTAAAAAGATCCCCACCACGTCTTCGACTATGACACTCTGTCTCACTATCCTCATCAATCTCATCCAACTGTATGTTTCCCTTTGCGTCTGCCAATTTTAACTGATTTTCATGTTTCATAGCCATTTTATGAAGTTCAAACTCTCTCTCTTTTTCCTCTCTATCACTATCTCTTTCTTTGTTTGTTTCTTCTCTCTCTTTTTCTTTTTCTCTCATTGCATATTCAAGCTGCTTTAATTCTTTTTCATGTTCAAATTGCATAATCTGCAACTTGAGCTTTGCCATTTCTAATGAGTCAGAATGTATCTCAGGCAAATTTAAATGCTCAGCTACCACGGTAAGTACCTCATCTTTTTGCATTTTGCCAGGCAATGTTAACTGCAATGCTTTTGCCAAATCTAACAGTCTGTTTTTAGTCTCTGTCCGTAAGGTATTGCGTGTTACCGTGTCCACCCCCAAAAACTCCTGAGCCTCTGAAAGAGCCATTGTCCACAACACACTCCCCACTTAAACTAAAATAGCACACCTGAAAAGCAACCACAATATGCTCACCCCCTCACTGTCTTTAAGTTCGTTAAGCTAATCCAATCGATAGACTTTTATCCCCTCGAGCCCCCAATTGTTATGGGTCCAGGTTTATTCTATGAACTCAAGTTAACTTTTTTAAAACAAACATTGAATATCTTAACACCCATTACTTCAAAGATAACCCCAAAAGACTGCAACACTAAATAATCCTTCAAACTGTTCCTTTAAAATTCCAAAAGACTTCAAACCTTCAAAAAATAAGAACACATTAGGTTACATTCAATATATATATAGTCTTTGGATTGCAGATATCAACAGACCAGCTCTGTGTTTCTTCCTGCAGCTCACAGCAAAACACACAGACACTCCCTTCCCAGCTGCCTTCTCAAACTGAAACTCAAAAAAGCAGAAGTGAGCTCAGCTCCCCCCACCCTCTGACATCACTTCAGTAATATGATCAGCTCCATTTCGTAAAGGTACATTGCTTAAACATCCATTTCTTAAAGGTACTCTCACATGACAATATTCAATTTAAACCCCACAAGCTGTCGCGGTGGGATTTGAACCCACATCTCCAGAGCCTGTGTCCCTGAATTATTAGTCCAATGACGTTACCATTAAACCACCATCTTGGGCAGCACGGTGACGCAGTGGTTAGCATTGCTGCCTCACGGCGCCGGGGTCCCAGGTTCGATCCCGACTCTGGGTCACTGTCCGTGTGGAGTTAGAACATTCTCCCCGTGTTTGCGTGGGTTTCGCCCCCACAACACAAAGATGTGCAGAGCAGGTGGATTGGCCACGTTAAATTGCCCCTTAATTGGAAAGAATTAATTGGGTACTCTAAATTTATATTAAAAAAACACCATCTACCCCCATCAGGCTGAACTTACAGATTGTTCATTTTCAATTAAAAGTAGAGAATAGTTTACTTGTTATGTAACACCACGCTACCAATATCTATAAGTTCCATCAACCATTAGTGTGAGGGATGCATGCACAGAATCTCTTATCAGCATCTTAGGCAACGGTGTTAAAGATGAGTTTATACGCCGAGCATCCACAATCAATTGAATGACAGAACAGGTTCGAGGGGCTGAATGGTTCGTTCCCCTTTCTTTGTTTCCTGTGTTACGGTCAGTTGAACAAAGGTAGCGATGGGGATCTCTGGTGGTCGTTGTATCTTCTTCTTGAATCAAGCTCTTCCTCCTGCTGGTGAATCATCCTATCAGTAAGACCTCGAGAATGTTGGCACGATGGCTTTGACCAATCAGAGCACTGTGTTCAAGAGCCACAGCAGAGTGGCCAAGCACACAAGCTCTGTTAGCTTTCCAATTTGAGCCATGCCAATTGGGGAGCTGCAGGAGCACGAATAGCAACATCTCTTTATGCATAGGGGATGTTGGAGGGGAGATTGGTGGCTCAGCCATCCCTGGTTGGCACCACTTGGCAGCTGGATTCATAAGACATAGAATTAGGCCATTCAGTGCATCGGGTCTGCTCCACCATTCAATCAAGGCTGATTTATTTCTCATCCCCATTCTCTTGCCATCTCCCCATAATCCCTGATCTTCTTATCAATCATGAACCTATCTACCTCTGTCTTAAAGACACTCAGTGACTTGGACTCCACAGCCTTCTGCGGCAAAGAGTTCCACAGATTCACCGCCCTCTGGCTGAAGAAATTCCTCCTCATCCCTGTTTTAAAGGATCGTCCCTTCAGTCTGAGGCTGTGCCCTCAGGTTCCAATTTCAAGAGATATTGACAGCAGCGTGGGAACAGGCTGTGTACCTGGCCGATTGTATAAAAGACACAGTAGAACAGTTTGGGTTGAGCAAAAGACCCCCAACCTCAAGGATCTAGAGGTTTGAGTTTTCTGTTTGAGTACAGTTGATAATCCAGGTGTAAACTGAATTCAAAGTTGCACAGGTTTTCAAATTAGTCTTCGGGAGTTCAAATTTATGCTCAAATTCATTTGCATAATGACAAACCGAAAATATTCCGCGAGTCAGTGTTTTAGATTGTAACTTCTTTTATTTTTTACATTAAAAAATATTAATTTGACATCGGTAAGAATTGTAATCCGGTGCATAGACTCTCATAGAATCATAGAATTCCTACAGTGCAGAAGGAAGCCATTCAGCCCATTGAGTCTGTACCGACTGACCCACTGAAAGACCCTACCCACGCCCTCTCCCCTGCTCCTATCCCCGTAACCCTGTAACCCCATCGAAACTACACATCTTTGGACAGTAAGGGGTAATTTATCATGGCCAATCCACCCAACTGCACATCTTCGGACTGTTGGAGGAAACCGGAGTACCCTGAGGAAAACCACGCAGACATGTGGAAAACATGCAGTCTCCGCACGGACAGTCATCGGACAGCAGAATTGAACCTGGGACTCTGGTGCTGTGAGGCAGAAGTGATAACCACTGTGCAACCGTGCCACCCAGTTTTATTACTGCAGCTTCAAATTCATTAATGGGAAGAAAATCAGCATTTTTAATAAGAGTGTCTCACCAGAGATTTGAAGTCTCTGGAAATGAGTGTAAAGAAGTGATTAAGAATTACTTGCCAACTTCCTTTGGTGTACAGGAGTCACTTTCTTAGTAAACCTAATTTATTCTAAGATCTCAAAGATTTTAATATGTTAGCCTTGTGCAAATTAAAATTAATTTCAAGAACCACTTGAGGGACTAAATATGGGACCTGTTTGTGAAAACTCACCATAGTGATGAATTCAGTTTTGGTTCATGGTAGGTTCAAAGAGAGGAACCGGCAGCGAGAATTTAATAAACCCTGCATCAGATAGACAAATACAAGAACACATGGCAACACACCCGTCTCAAACATCGGCACCTGTTGACCACGTCATTGCCCAAGCAGGGAACCGCAAGGATGTTTGGGTCACCCCTGCTGTGAAAGGAGCTGTCAACTGTTGGACCAAACAGCACCTAATCCAGACTAATATCCCCCTCAACCTGGACTGACCATCACCTAATCCAGACTAATATCCCCATCAACCCGGACTGACCATCACCTAATCCAGACTAATATCCCCATCAACCTGGACTGACCATCACCTAATCCAGACTAATATTCGCATCAACCTGGACTGACCATCACCTAATCCAGACTAATATCCCCATCAACCTGGACTGACCATCACCTAATCCAGACTAATATCCCCATCAACCTGGACTGACCATCACCTAATCCAGACTAATATTCGCATCAACCTGGAGTGACCATCACCTAATCCAGACTAATATCTTCATCAACCTGGACTGACCATCACCTAATCCAGACTAATATCCCCATCAACCTGGACTGACCATCACCTAATCCAGACTAATATCCCCATCAACCTGGACTGACCATCACCTAATCCAGACTAATGTCCCCATCAACCTGGACTGACCATCACCTAATCCAGACTAATATCTTCATCAACATGGACTGGCCATCACCTAATCCAGACTAATATCCCCATCAACCTGGACTGACCATCACCTAATCCAGACTAATATCCCCATCAACCTGGACTAACCATCACCGAATCCAGATTAACATCCCCGTCAACCTGGACTGACCATCACCTAATCCAGACTAATGTCCCCATCAACCTGGACTGACCATCACCTAATCCAGACTAATATCCCCATCAAACTGGAGTGACCATCACCTTATCCAGACTAATATCCCCATCAACCTGGACTGAACATCACCTAATCCAGACTAATATCCCCATCAAACTGGAGTGACCATCACCTTATCCAGACTAATGTCCCCATCAACCTGGACTGAACATCACATTATCCAGACTAATATCCCCATCAACCTGGACTGACTATCAGCTTATCCAGACTAATATCCCCATCAACCTGGACTGACCATCACCAAATCCAGACTAATATCCGCATCAACCTGGACTGACCATCACCTAATCCAGACTAATATCCCCATCAACCTGGACTGAACATCACCTAATCCAGACTAATATCCCCATCAACCTGGACTGACCATCACCTTATCCAGACTAATATCCCCATCAACCTGGACTGACCATCACCTAATCCAGACTAATATCCGCATCAACCTGGACTGACCATCACCTAATCCAGACTAATATCCCCATCAACCTGGATTGACAATCACCTAATCCAGACTAATATCTTCATCAACCTGGACTGACCATCATCTAATCCAGACTTATGTACCCATCAACCTGGACTGACCATCACCTAATCCAGACTAATATCCCCATCAACCTGGACTGACCACCACCTAATCCAGACTAATATCCCCATCAACCTGGACTGACCATCACCTAATCCAGACTAATATCTTCATCAACCTGGACTGACCATCATCTAATCCAGACTAATGTCCCCATCAACCTGGACTGACCATCATCTAATCCAGACTAATATCTTCATCGACCTGGACTGACCACCACCTAATCCAGACTAATATCCCCATCAACCTGGACTGACCATCACCTGATCCAGACTAATGTCCCCATCAACCTGGACTGACCATCACCTAATCCAGACTAATATCCCCATCAACCTGGACTGACCATCACCTAATCCAGACTAATGTCCCCATCAACCTGGACTGACCATCACCTAATCCAGACGAATGTCCCCATCAACCTGGACTGACCATCACCTAATCCAGACTAATATCCGCATCAACCTGGACTGACCATCACCTAATCCAGAGTAATATCCCCATCAACCTGGACTGACCATCACCTAATCCAGACTAATATCCCCAGCAACCTGGATTGACCATCATCTAATCCAGACTAATGTCCCCATCAACCTGGACTGACCATCACCTAATCCAGACTAATATCCCCATCAACCTGGACTGACCATCATCTAATCCAGACTAATATCCCCATCAACCTGGACTGACCATCATTTAATCCTGACTAATATCTTCATCAACCTGGATTGACCATCAACCAATCCAGACTAATATCCGCATCAACCTGGACTGACCATCACCTAATCCAGACAAATATCCCCATCAACCTGGATTGACAATCACCTAATCCAGACTAATATCCCCATCAACCTGGATTGACAATCACCTAATCCAGACTAATATCTTCATCAACCTGGACTGACCATCATCTAATCCAGACTTATGTACCCATCAACCTGGACTGACCATCACCTAATCCAGACTAATATCCCCATCAAACTGGAGTGACCATCACCTTATCCAGACTAATATCCCCATCAACCTGGACTGAACATCACCTAATCCAGACTAATATCCCCATCAAACTGGAGTGACCATCACCTTATCCAGACTAATATCCCCATCAACCTGGACTGAACATCACCATATCCAGACTAATATCCCCATCAACCTGGACTGACCATCAGCTTATCCAGACTAATATCCCCATCAACCTGGACTGACCATCACCTAATCCAGACTAATATCCGCATCAACCTGGACTGACCATCACCAAATCCAGACTAATATACCCATCAACCTGGATTGACAATCACCTAATCCAGACTAATATCTTCATCAACCTGGACTGGCCATCATCTAATCCAGACTTATGTACCCATCAACCTGGACTGACCATCACCTAATCCAGACTAATATCCCCATCAACCTGGACTGACCACCACCTAATCCAGACTAATATCCCCATCAACCTGGACTGACCATCACCTAATCCAGACTAATATCTTCATCAACCTGGACTGACCATCATCTAATCCAGACTAATGTCCCCATCAACCTGGACTGACCATCACCTAATCCAGACTAATATCTTCATCGACCTGGACTGACCACCACCTAATCCAGACTAATATCCCCATCAACCTGGACTGACCATCACCTAATCCAGACTAATGTCCCCATCAACCTGGACTGACCATCACCTAATCCAGACTAATATCCCCATCCACCTGGACTGACCATCACCTAATCCAGACTTATGTCCCCATCAACCTGGACTGACCATCACCTAATCCAGACTAATGTCCCCATCAACCTGGACTGACCATCACCTAATCCAGACTAATATCCCCAGCAACCTGGATTGACCATCATCTAATCCAGACTAATGTCCCCATCAACCTGGACTGACCATCACCTAATCCAGACAAATATCCCCATCAACCTGGACTGACCATCATCTAATCCAGACTAATATCCCCATCAACCTGGATTGACCATCATTTAATCCAGACTAATATCTTCATCAACCTGGATTGACCATCACCCAATCCCGACTAATATCCGCATCAACCTGGACTGACCATCACCTAATCCAGACTAATATCCCCATCAACCTGGACTGACCATCACCTAATCCAGACTAATATCCCCATCAACCTGGACTGACCACCATCTAATCCAGACTAATATCCCCATCAACCTGGAATGACCATCATCTAATCCAGACTAATATCTTCATCAACCTGGACTGACCATCACCTAATCCAGACTAATATCCCAATCAACCAGGATTGACCATCAGCTAATCCAGACTAAAGAAGGCAAATGGAATTTTGTCCTTCATTGCTAGAGGGATGAAGTTTAAGACTAGGGAGGTTATGCTGCAATTGTATAAGGTGATAGTGAGGCCACACCTGGAGTATTGTGTTCAGTTTTGGTCTCCTTACTTGAGAAAGGATGCACTGGCACTGGAGGGTGTGCAGAGGTGATTCACTAGCTTAATCCCAGAGCTGAAGGGGTTGTATTACGAGGAGAGGTTGAGTAGACTGGGACTGTACTCATTGGAATTTAGATGGATGAGGGGGGATCTTATAGAAACATATAAAATTATGAAGGGAATAGATAGGATAGATGCGGGCAGGTTGTTTCCACTGGCGGGTGAAAGCAGAACTAGGGGGCTTAGCCTCAAAATAAGGGGAAATAGATTTAGGACTGAGTTTAGGAGGAACTTCTTCACCCAAAGGGTTGTGAATCTCTGGAATTCCTTGCCCAGTGAAGCAGTAGAGGCTCCTTCATTAAATGTTTTTAAGATAAAGATAGATGGTTTTTTGAAGAATAAAGGGATTAAGGGTTACGGTGTTCGGGCCGGAAAGTGGAGCTGAGTCCACAAAAGATCAGCCATGATCTCATTGAATGGTGGAGCAGGCTCGAGGGGCCAGATGGCCTACTCCTGCTCCTAGTTATTATGTTCTTATTATGTAAACTGGACTGACCATCACCTAATCCAGACTAATATCCCAATCAAGCGGGAATGAGCTTCACCTAATCCAGACTAATATCCCCATCAACCTGGACTGACCATCACCTAATCCAGACTAATATCCCCATCAACCTGGACTGAACATCACCTAATCCAGACTAATATCCGCATCAACCTGGACTGACCATCACCTAATCCAGACTAATATCCCCATCAGCCTGGACTGTCCATCACCTAATCCAGACTAATATCCCCATCAACCTGGACTGACCATCACCTAATCCAGATTAATATCTTCATCGACCTGGACTGACCATCACCTAATCCAGACTAATATCTTCATCGACCTGGACTGACCATCACCTAATCCAGACTAATATCTTCATCATCCTGGACTGACCATCACCTAATCCAGACTAATATCCCCATCAACCCGGACTGACCATCACCTAATCCAGACTAATATCCCCCATCAACCTGGACTGACCATCACCTAATCCAGACTAATATCCCCATCAACCTGGACTGACCATCACCTAATCCAGACTATTATCCCCATCAACCTGGACTGACCATCACCTAATCCAGACTAATATCTTCATCGACCTGGACTGACCACCACCTAATCCATACTAATATCTTCATCGACCTGCACTGACCACCACCTAATCCAGACTAATATCTTCATCATCCTGGACTGACCATCACCTAATCCAGACTAATATCCGCATCAACCTGGACTGACCATCACCTAATCCAGACTAATATCCCCATCAACCTGGACTGACCATCACCTAATCCAGATTAATATCCGCATCAACCTGGACTGACCAGCACCTAATCCAAACTAATATCCCCGTCAACCTGGACTGACAATCGCCTAATCCAGACTAATATCCCAATCAACCTGGACTGACCATCACCTAATCCAGACTAATATCCCCATCAACCCGGACTGACCATCACCTAATCCAGACTAATATCCCCATCAACCTGGACTGACCATCACCTAATCCAGACTAATATCTTCATCGACCTGGACTGACCATCACCTAATCCAGACTAATATCCCCATCAACCCGGACTGACCATCACCTAATCCAGACTAATATCCCCATCAACCTGGACTGACCATCACCTAATCCAGACTAATATCCCCATCAACCTGGACTGACCATCACCTAATCCAGACTAATATCTTCATCGACCTGGAATGACCACCACCTAATCCAGACTAATATCTTCATCGACCTGGACTGACCACCACCTAATCCAGACTAATATCTTCATCATCCTGGACTGACCATCACCTAATCCAGACTAACATCCGCATCAACCTGGACTGACCATCACCTAATCCAGACTAATATCTTCATCAACCTGGACTGACCATCACCTAATCCAGAGTAATATCCGCATCAACCTGGACTGACCATCACCTAATCCAGACTAATATCCCCGTCAACCCGGACTGACCATCACCTAATCCAGACTAATATCCCCATCAACCTGGACTGACCATCACCTAATCCAGACTAATATTCCCATCAACCTGGTCTGACCATCATCTAATCCAGAATAATATCCCCATCAACCTGGACTGACCATCACCTAATCCAGACTAATATCTTCATAGACCTGGACTGACCATCACCTAATCCAGACTAATATCCCCGTCAACCTGGACTGACCATCACCTAATCCAGACTAATATCTTTATCAACCTGGACTGACCATCACCTAATCCAGACTAATATTCCCATCAACCTGGTCTGACCATCACCTAATCCAAACTAATATCCCCATCAACCCGGACTGACCATCACCTAATCCAGACTAATATCCCCCATCAACCTGGACTGACCATCACCTAATCCAGACTAATATCCCCATCAACCTGGACTGACCATCACCTAATCCAGACTAATATCCCCATCAACCTGGACTGACCATCACCTAATCCAGACTAATATCTTCATCGACCTGGACTGACCACCACCTAATCCAGACTAATATCTTCATCGAGCTGGACTGACCACCACCTAATCCAGACTAATATCTTCATCATCCTGGACTGACCATCACCTAATCCAGACTAATATCCGCATCAACCTGGACTGACCATCACCTAATCCAGACTAATATCCCCATCAACCTGGACTGACCATCACCTAATCAAGATTAATATCCGCATCAACCTGGACTGACCATCACCTAATCCAGACTAATATCCCCGTCAACCTGGACTGACAATCGCCTAATCCAGATTTATATCCCAATCAACCTGGACTGACCATCACCTAATCCAGACTAATATCCCCATCAACCCGGACTGGCCATCACCTAATCCAGACTAATATCCCCATCAACCTGGACTGACCATCACCTAATCCAGACTAATATCTTCATCAACCTGGACTGACCATCACCTAATCCAGACTAATATTCCCATCAACCTGGACTGACAATCACCTAATCCAGACTAATATCTCCATGAACCTGGACTGACCATCACCTCATCCACACTAATATCCCCATCAACCTGGACTGACAATCACCTAATCCAGACTAATATCCGCATCAACCTGGGCTGACAATCACCTAATCCAGACTAATATCCGCATCAACCAGGACTTACCATCACCTAATCCAGACTAATATCCCCATCAACCTGGACTGACCATCACCTAATCCAGACTAATATCCGCATCAACCTTGACTGACCATCACCTAATCCAGACTAATATCCCCATCAACCTGGACTGACCATCACCTAATTCAGACTAATATCTTCATCAACCTGGACTGACCATCACCTAATCCAGACTAATATCCCCATCAACCTGGACTGACCATCACCTCATCCACACTAATATCCCCATCAACCTGGACTGAAAATCACCTAATCCAGACTAATATCCGCATCAACCTGGACTGACAATCACCTAATCCAGACTAATATCCGCATCAACATGGACTGACCATCTCCTAATCCAGACTAACATCTTCATCAACCTGGACTGACAATCACCTAATCCAGACTAATATCCCCATCAACCTGGACTGACCATCACCTAATCCAGACTAATATCCCCCATCAACCTGGACAGACTATCACCGAATCCAGATTAATATCCCCGTCAGCCTGGATTGACCATCACCTAATCCAGACTAATATCCCCATCAACCTGGACTGACCATCACCTAATCCAGACTAATATCCCCATCAACCCGGACTGACCATCACCTAATCCAGACTAATATCCCCATCAACCCGGACTGACCATCACCTAATCCAGACTAATATCTTCATCGACCTGGACTGACCACCACCTAATCCAGACTAATATCCCCATCAACCTGGACTGACCATCACCTAATCCAGACTAATATCTTCATCATCCTGGACTGACCATCACCTAATCCAGACTAATATCCCAATCAACCTGGACTGACCGTCACCTAATCCAGACTAATATCCCCATCAACCCGGACTGACCATCACCTAATCCAGACTAATATCCCCATCAACCTGGACTGACCATCACCTAATCCAGACTAATATCCCCATCAGCCTGGACTGTCCATCACCTAATCCAGACTAATATCCCCATCAACCTGGACTGACCATCACCTAATCCAGACTAATATCCCCATCAACCTGGACTGACCATCACCTAATCCAGACTAATATCCCCATCAACCTGGACTGACCATCACCTAATCCAGACTAATATCTTCATCGACTTGGACTGACCACCACCTAATCCAGACTAATATCTTCATCGACCTGGACTGACCACCACCTAATCCAGACTAATATCCTCATCGTTCTGGACTGACCATCACCTAATCCAGACTAACATCCGCATCAACCTGGACTGACCATCACCTAATCCAGACTAATATCCCCATCAACCTGGACTGACCATCACCTAATCCAGACTAATATCTTCATCAACCTGGACTGACCATCACCTAATCCAGAGTAATATCCGCATCAACCTGGACTGACCATCACCTAATCCTGACTAATATCCCCGTCAACCTGGACTGACCATCACCTAATCCAGACTAATATCTTTATCAACCTGGACTGACCATCACCTAATCCAGACTAATATTCCCATCAACCTGGTCTGACCATCATCTAATCCAGACTAATATCCCTATCAACCTGGACTGACCATCACCTAATCCAGACTAATATCTTCATAGACCTGGACTGACCATCACCTAATCCAGACTAATATCCCGTCAACCTGGACTGACCATCACCTAATCCAGACTAATATCTTTATCAACCTGGACTGACCATCACCTAACCCAGACTTATATGCCCATCAACCTGGTCTGACCATCACCTAATCCAGACTAATATCCCCATCAACCCGGACTGACCATCACCTAATCCAGACTAATATCCCCCATCAACCTGGACTGACCATCACCTAATCCAGACTAATATCCCCATCAACCTGGACTGACCATCACCTAATCCAGACTAA
Source organism: Scyliorhinus torazame (assembly GCF_047496885.1). NCBI lineage: Eukaryota > Metazoa > Chordata > Chondrichthyes > Carcharhiniformes > Scyliorhinidae > Scyliorhinus > Scyliorhinus torazame. Next base: position 35,519,101 of record NC_092715.1, on the reverse strand, counting down.
TATCCCCATCAACCTGGACTGACCATCACCTAATCCAGACTAATATCTTCATCGACCTGGACTGACCACCACCTAATCCAGACTAATATGTTCATCGAGCTGGACTGACCACCACCTAATCCAGACTAATATCTTCATCATCCTGGACTGACCATCACCTAATCCAGACTAATATCCGCATCAACCTGGACTGACCATCACCTAATCCAGACTAATATCCCCATCAACCTGGACTGGCCATCACCTAATCAAGATTAATATCCGCATCAACCTGGACTGACCATCACCTAATCCAGACTAATATCCCCGTCAACCTGGACTGACAATCGCCTAATCCAGACTTATATCCCAATCAACCTGGACTGACCATCACCTAATCCAGACTAATATCCCCATCAACCCGGACTGACCATCACCTAATCCAGACTATTATCCCCATCAACCTGGACTGACCATCACCTAATCCAGACTAATATCCCCCATCAACCTGGACTGACCATCACCTAATCCAGACTAATATCCCCATCAACCTGGACTGACCATCACCTAATCCAGACTAATATCCCCATCAACCTGGACTGACCATCACCTAATCCAGACTAATATCTTCATCGACCTGGACTGACCACCACCTAATCCAGACTAATATCTTCATAGACCTGGACTGACCATCACCTAATCCAGACTAATATCCCCGTCAACCTGGACTGACCATCACCTAATCCAGACTAATATCTTTATCAACCTGGACTGACCATCACCTAATCCAGACTAATATTCCCATCAACCTGGTCTGACCATCACCTAATCCAAACTAATATCCCCATCAACCCGGACTGACCATCACCTAATCCAGACTAATATCCCCCATCAACCTGGACTGACCATCACCTAATCCAGACTAATATCCCCATCAACCTGGACTGACCATCACCTAATCCAGACTAATATCCCCATCAACCTGGACTGACCATCACCTAATCCAGACTAATATCTTCATCGACCTGGACTGACCACCACCTAATCCAGACTAATATCTTCATCGAGCTGGACTGACCACCACCTAATCCAGACTAATATCTTCATCATCCTGGACTGACCATCACCTAATCCAGACTAATATCCGCATCAACCTGGACTGACCATCACCTAATCCAGACTAATATCCCCATCAACCTGGACTGACCATCACCTAATCAAGATTAATATCCGCATCAACCTGGACTGACCATCACCTAATCCAGACTAATATCCCCGTCAACCTGGACTGACAATCGCCTAATCCAGATTTATATCCCAATCAACCTGGACTGACCATCACCTAATCCAGACTAATATCCCCATCAACCCGGACTGGCCATCACCTAATCCAGACTAATATCCCCATCAACCTGGACTGACCATCACCTAATCCAGACTAATATCTTCATCAACCTGGACTGACCATCACCTAATCCAGACTAATATTCCCATCAACCTGGACTGACAATCACCTAATCCAGACTAATATCTCCATGAACCTGGACTGACCATCACCTCATCCACACTAATATCCCCATCAACCTGGACTGACAATCACCTAATCCAGACTAATATCCGCATCAACCTGGGCTGACAATCACCTAATCCAGACTAATATCCGCATCAACCAGGACTTACCATCACCTAATCCAGACTAATATCCCCATCAACCTGGACTGACCATCACCTAATCCAGACTAATATCCGCATCAACCTTGACTGACCATCACCTAATCCAGACTAATATCCCCATCAACCTGGACTGACCATCACCTAATTCAGACTAATATCTTCATCAACCTGGACTGACCATCACCTAATCCAGACTAATATCCCCATCAACCTGGACTGACCATCACCTCATCCACACTAATATCCCCATCAACCTGGACTGAAAATCACCTAATCCAGACTAATATCCGCATCAACCTGGACTGACAATCACCTAATCCAGACTAATATCCGCATCAACCTGGACTGACCATCTCCTAATCCAGACTAACATCTTCATCAACCTGGACTGACAATCACCTAATCCAGACTAATATCCCCATCAACCTGGACTGACCATCACCTAATCCAGACTAATATCCCCCATCAACCTGGACAGACTATCACCGAATCCAGATTAATATCCCCGTCAGCCTGGATTGACCATCACCTAATCCAGACTAATATCCCCATCAACCTGGACTGACCATCACCTAATCCAGACTAATATCCCCATCAACCCGGACTGACCATCACCTAATCCAGACTAATATCCCCATCAACCCGGACTGACCATCACCTAATCCAGACTAATATCTTCATCGACCTGGACTGACCACCACCTAATCCAGACTAATATCCCCATCAACCTGGACTGACCATCACCTAATCCAGACTAATATCTTCATCATCCTGGACTGACCATCACCTAATCCAGACTAATATCCCAATCAACCTGGACTGACCGTCACCTAATCCAGACTAATATCCCCATCAACCCGGACTGACCATCACCTAATCCAGACTAATATCCCCATCAACCTGGACTGACCATCACCTAATCCAGACTAATATCCCCATCAGCCTGGACTGTCCATCACCTAATCCAGACTAATATCCCCATCAACCTGGACTGACCATCACCTAATCCAGACTAATATCCCCATCAACCTGGACTGACCATCACCTAATCCAGACTAATATCTTCATCGACTTGGACTGACCACCACCTAATCCAGACTAATATCTTCATCGACCTGGACTGACCACCACCTAATCCAGACTAATATCCTCATCGTTCTGGACTGACCATCACCTAATCCAGACTAACATCCGCATCAACCTGGACTGACCATCACCTAATCCAGACTAATATCCCCATCAACCTGGACTGACCATCACCTAATCCAGACTAATATCTTCATCAACCTGGACTGACCATCACCTAATCCAGAGTAATATCCGCATCAACCTGGACTGACCATCACCTAATCCTGACTAATATCCCCGTCAACCTGGACTGACCATCACCTAATCCAGACTAATATCTTTATCAACCTGGACTGACCATCACCTAATCCAGACTAATATTCCCATCAACCTGGTCTGACCATCATCTAATCCAGACTAATATCCCTATCAACCTGGACTGACCATCACCTAATCCAGACTAATATCTTCATAGACCTGGACTGACCATCACCTAATCCAGACTAATATCCCGTCAACCTGGACTGACCATCACCTAATCCAGACTAATATCTTTATCAACCTGGACTGACCATCACCTAACCCAGACTTATATGCCCATCAACCTGGTCTGACCATCACCTAATCCAGACTAATATCCCCATCAACCCGGACTGACCATCACCTAATCCAGACTAATATCCCCCATCAACCTGGACTGACCATCACCTAATCCAGACTAATATCCCCATCAACCTGGACTGACCATCACCTAATCCAGACTAATATCCCCATCAACCTGGACTGACCATCACCTAATCCAGACTAATATCTTCATCGACCTGGACTGACCACCACCTAATCCAGACTAATATGTTCATCGAGCTGGACTGACCACCACCTAATCCAGACTAATATCTTCATCATCCTGGACTGACCATCACCTAATCCAGACTAATATCCGCATCAACCTGGACTGACCATCACCTAATCCAGACTAATATCCCCATCAACCTGGACTGGCCATCACCTAATCAAGATTAATATCCGCATCAACCTGGACTGACCATCACCTAATCCAGACTAATATCCCCGTCAACCTGGACTGACAATCGCCTAATCCAGACTTATATCCCAATCAACCTGGACTGACCATCACCTAATCCAGACTAATATCCCCATCAACCCGGACTGACCATCACCTAATCCAGACTATTATCCTCATCAACCTGGACTGACCATCACCTAATCCAGACTAATATCCCCCATCAACCTGGACTGACCATCACCTAATCCAGACTAATATCCCCATCAACCTGGACTGACCATCACCTAATCCAGACTAATATCCCCATCAACCTGGACTGACCATCACCTAATCCAGACTAATATCTTCATCGACCTGGACTGACCACCACCTAATCCAGACTAATATCTTCATAGACCTGGACTGACCATCACCTAATCCAGACTAATATCCCCGTCAACCTGGACTGACCATCACCTAATCCAGACTAATATCTTTATCAACCTGGACTGACCATCACCTAATCCAGACTAATATTCCCATCAACCTGGTCTGACCATCACCTAATCCAAACTAATATCCCCATCAACCCGGACTGACCATCACCTAATCCAGACTAATATCCCCCATCAACCTGGACTGACCATCACCTAATCCAGACTAATATCCCCATCAACCTGGACTGACCATCACCTAATCCAGACTAATATCCCCATCAACCTGGACTGACCATCACCTAATCCAGACTAATATCTTCATCGACCTGGACTGACCACCACCTAATCCAGACTAATATCTTCATCGAGCTGGACTGACCACCACCTAATCCAGACTAATATCCCCATCAACCTGGACTGACCATCACCTAATCCAGATTAATATCCCCATCAACCTGGACTGACCATCACCTAATCAAGATTAATATCCGCATCAACCTGGACTGACCATCACCTAATCCAGACTAATATCCCCGTCAACCTGGACTGACAATCGCCTAATCCAGATTTATATCCCAATCAACCTGGACTGACCATCACCTAATCCAGACTAATATCCCCATCAACCCGGACTGGCCATCACCTAATCCAGACTAATATCCCCATCAACCTGGACTGACCATCACCTAATCCAGACTAATATCTTCATCAACCTGGACTGACCATCACCTAATCCAGACTAATATTCCCATCAACCTGGACTGACAATCACCTAATCCAGACTAATATCCCCATGAACCTGGACTGACCATCACCTCATCCACACTAATATCCCCATCAACGTGGACTGACAATCACCTAATCCAGACTAATATCCGCATCAACCTGGGCTGACAATCACCTAATCCAGACTAATATCCGCATCAACCAGGACTTACCATCACCTAATCCAGACTAATATCCCCATCAACCTGGACTGACCATCACCTAATCCAGACTAATATCCGCATCAACCTGGACTGACCATCACCTAATCCAGACTAATATCCCCATCAACCTGGACTGACCATCACCTAATTCAGACTAATATCTTCATCAACCTGGACTGACCATCACCTAATCCAGACTAATATCCCCATCAACCTGGACTGACCATCACCTCATCCACACTAATATCCCCATCAACCTGGACTGACAATCACCTAATCCAGACTAATATCCGCATCAACCTGGACTGACAATCACCTAATCCAGACTAATATCCGCATCAACCTGGACTGACCATCTCCTAATCCAGACTAACATCTTCATCAACCTGGACTGACAATCACCTAATCCAGACTAATATCCCCATCAACCTGGACTGACCATCACCTAATCCAGACTAATATCCCCCATCAACCTGGACAGACTATCACCGAATCCAGATTAATATCCCCGTCAGCCTGGATTGACCATCACCTAATCCAGACTAATATCCCCATCAACCTGGACTGACCATCACCTAATCCAGACTAATATCCCCATCAACCCGGACTGACCATCACCTAATCCAGACTAATATCCCCATCAACCCGGACTGACCATCACCTAATCCAGAATAATATCTTCATCGACCTGGACTGACCACCACCTAATCCAGACTAATATCCCCATCAACCTGGACTGACCATCACCTAATCCAGACTAATATCTTCATCATCCTGGACTGACCATCACCTAATCCAGACTAATATCCCAATCAACCTGGACTGACCGTCACCTAATCCAGACTAATATCCCCATCAACCCGGACTGACCATCACCTAATCCAGACTAATATCCCCATCAACCTGGACTGACCATCACCTAATCCAGACTAATATCCCCATCAGCCTGGACTGTCCATCACCTAATCCAGACTAATATCCCCATCAACCTGGACTGACCATCACCTAATCCAGACTAATATCCCCATCAACCTGGACTGACCATCACCTAATCCAGACTAATATCCCCATCAACCTGGACTGACCATCACCTAATCCAGACTAATATCTTCATCGACTTGGACTGACCACCACCTAATCCAGACTAATATCTTCATCGACCTGGACTGACCACCACCTAATGCAGACTAATATCCTCATCGTTCTGGACTGACCATCACCTAATCCAGACTAACATCCGCATCAACCTGGACTGACCATCACCTAATCCAGACTAATATCCCCATCAACCTGGACTGACCATCACATAATCCAGACTAATATCTTCATCAACCTGGACTGACCATCACCTAATCCAGAGTAATATCCGCATCAACCTGGACTGACCATCACCTAATCCTGACTAATATCCCCGTCAACCTGGACTGACCATCACCTAATCCAGACTAATATCTTTATCAACCTGGACTGACCATCACCTAATCCAGACTAATATTCCCATCAACCTGGTCTGACCATCATCTAATCCAGACTAATATCCCTATCAACCTGGACTGACCATCACCTAATCCAGACTAATATCTTCATAGACCTGGACTGACCATCACCTAATCCAGACTAATATCCCCGTCAACCTGGACTGACCATCACCTAATCCAGACTAATATCTTTATCAACCTGGACTGACCATCACCTAACCCAGATTTATATGCCCATCAACCTGGTCTGACCATCACCTAATCCAGACTAATATCCCCATCAACCCGGACTGACCATCACCTAATCCAGACTAATATCCCCCATCAACCTGGACTGACCATCACCTAATCCAGACTAATATCCCCATCAACTGGACTGACCATCACCTAATCCAGACTAATATCCCCATCAACCTGGACTGACCATCACCTAATCCAGACTAATATCTTCATTGACCTGGACTGACCACCACCTAATCCAGACTAATATGTTCATCGAGCTGGACTGACCACCACCTAATCCAGACTAATATCTTCTTCATCCTGGACTGACCATCACCTAATCCAGACTAATATCCGCATCAACCTGGACTGACCATCACCTAATCCAGACTAATATCCCCATCAACCTGGACTGGCCATCACCTAATCAAGATTAATATCCGCATCAACCTGGACTGACCATCACCTAATCCAGACTAATATCCCCGTCAACCTGGACTGACAATCGCCTAATCCAGACTTATGTCCCAATCAACCTGGACTGACCATCACCTAATCCAGACTAATATCCCCATCAACCCGGACTGACCATCACCTAATCCAGACTAATATCCCCATCAACCTGGACTGACCATCACCTAATCCAGACTAATATCTTCCTCGACCTGGACTGACCACCACCTAACCCAGACTAATATCTTCATCGACCTGGACTGACCATCACCTAATCCAGACTAATATCCCCATCAACCTGGACTGACCATCACCTAATCCAGACTAATATCCCCATCAACCTGGACTGACCATCACCTAATCCAGACTAATATCCGCATCAACCTGGACTGACCATCACCTAATCCAGACTAATATCCCCATCAACCTGGACTCACCATCACCTAATCCAGACTAATATCCGCATCAACCTGGACTGACCATCAGCTAATCCAGACTAATATCCGCATCAAACTGGACTGAACATCACCTAATCTAGACTAATATCCCCATCAACCTGGACTGACCATCACCTAATCCAGACTAATATCTGTATCAACCTGGACTGACCATCACCTAATCCAGACTAATATCCCCATCAACCTGGACTGATCATCACCTCATCCACACTAATATCCCCATCAACCTGGACTGACCATCACCTAATCCAGACTAATATCCCCATCAACCTGGACTGACCATCACCTAATCCAGACTAATATTCGCATCAACCTGGACTGACAATCTCCTAATCCAGACTATTATCCGCATCAACCTGGACTGACAATCACCTAATCCAGACTAATATCCGCATCAACCTGGACTGACAATCTCCTAATCCAGACTAACATCTTCATCAACCTGGACTGACAATCACCTAATCCAGACTAATATCCCCATCAACCTGGATTGACCATCACCTAATCCAGACTAATATCACCCATCAACCTGGAGAGACCATCACCGAATCCAGTTTAATATCCCCGTCAGCCTGGACTGACCATCACCTAATCCAGACTAATATCCCCATCAACCTGGACTGACCATCACCTAATCCAGACTAATATCCCCATCAACCCGGACTGACCATCACCTAATCCAGACTAATATCCCCATCAACCCGGACTGACCATCACCTAATCCAGACTAATATCTTCATCGACCTGAACTGACCACCACCTAATCCAGACTAATATCCCCATCAACCTGGACTGACCATCACCTAATCCAGACTAATATCTTCATCATCCTGGACTGACCATCACCTAATCCAGACTAATATCCCAATCAACCTGGACTGACCGTCACCTAATCCAGACTAATATCCCCATCAACCTGGACTGACCATCACCTAATCCAGACTAATATCCCCGTCAGCCTGGACTGACCATCACCTAATCCAGACTAATATCCCCATCAACCTGGACTGACCATCACCTAATCCAGACTAATATCCCCATCAACCTGGACTGACCATCACCTAATCCAGACTAATATCCCCATCAACCCGGACTGACCATCACCTAATCCAGACTAATATCCCCATCAACCCGGACTGGACATCACCTAATCCAGACTAACGTCCCCATCAACCCGGACTAACTATCACCTAATCCAGACTAATATCCCCATCAACCCGGACTGACCATCACCTAATCCAGACTAATGTCCCCATCAACCCGGACTGACCATCACCTAATCCAGACTAATATCCCCATCAACCCGGACTGACCATCACCTAATCCAGACTAATATCTTCATCGACCTGGACTGACCACCACCTAATCCAGACTAATATCCCCATCAACCTGGACTGACCATCACCTAATCCAGACTAATAACTTCATCATCCTGGACTGACCATCACCTAATCCAGACTAATATCCCAATCAACCTGTACTGACCGTCACCTAATCCAGACTAATATCCCCATCAACCTGGACTGACCATCACCTAATCCAGACTAATATCCCCATCAACCTGGACTGACCATCACCTAATCCAGACTAATATCTTCATCGACCTGGACTGACCACCACCTAATCCAGACTAATATCTTCATCGAGCTGGACTGACCACCACCTAATCCAGACTAATATATTCATCATCCTGGACTGACCATCACCTACTCCAGACTAATATCCGCATCAACCTGGACTGACCATCACCTAATCCAGACTAATATCCCCATCAACCTGGACTGACCATCACCTAATCAAGATTAATATCCGCATCAACCTGGACTGACCATCACCTAATCCAGACTAATGTCCCCGTCAACCTGGACTGACAATCGCCTATTCCAGACTTATATCCCAATCAACCTGGACTGACCATCACCTAATCCAGACTAATATCCCCATCAACCCGGACTGACCATCACCTAATCCAGACTAATATCCCCGTCAACCTGGACTGACCATCACCTAATCCAGACTAATATTTTCATCGACCTGGACTGACCATCACCTAATCCAAACTAATATCCCCATCAACCTGGACTGACCATCACCTCATCCAGACTAATATCCCCATCAACCTGGACTGACCATCACCTAATCCAGACTAATATCCCCATCAACCTGGACTGACCATCACCTAATCCAGACTAATATCCGCATCAACCTGGACTGACCACCACCTAATCCAGACTAATATTTTCATCGACCTGGACTGACCATCACCTAATCCAAACTAATATCCCCATCAACCTGGACTGACCATCACCTCATCCAGACTAATATCCCCATCAACCTGGACTGACCATCACCTAATCCAGACTAATATCCCCATCAACCTGGACTGACCATCACCTAATCCAGACTAATATCCGCATCAACCTGGACTGACCATCACCTAATCCAGACTAATATCCGCATCAACCTGGACTGACCATCACCTAATCCAAACTAATATCTTCATCAACCTGGACTGACCATCACCTAATCCAGACTAATATCCGCATCAACCTGGACTGACAATCACCTAATCCAGACTAATATTCGCATCAACCTGGACTGACAATCTCCTAATCCAGACTAACATCTTCGTCAACCTGGACTGACAATCACCTAATCCAGACTAATATCCCCATCAACCTGGACTGACCATCACCTAATCCAGACTAATATCCCCATCAACCTGGACTGACCATCACCTAATCCAGACTAATATCCGCATCAACCTGGACTGACCATCACCTAATCCAGACTAATATCCGCATCAACCTGGACTGAACATCACCTAATCTAGACTAATATCCCCATCAACCTGGACTGACCATCACGTAATCCAAACTAATATCTTCATCAACCTGGACTGACCATCACCTAATCCAGACTAATATCCCCATCAACCTGGACTGACAATCACCTCATCCAGACTAATATCCCCATCAACCTGGACTGACAATCACCTAATCCAGACTTATATCCGCATCAACCTGGACTGACAATCACCTAATCCAGACTAATATTCGCATCAACCTGGACTGACAATCTCCTAATCCAGACTAACATCTTCGTCAACCTGGACTGACAAGCACCTAATCCAGACTAATATCCCCATCAACCTGGACTGACCATCACCTAATTCAGACTAATATCCCCCATCAACCTGGACAGACCATCACCGAATGCAGATTAATATCCCCGTCAGCCTGGACTGACCATCACCTAATACAGACTAATATCCCCATCAACCTGGACTGACCATCACCTAATCCAGACTAATATCCCCATCAACCCGGACTGACCATCACCTAATCCAGACTAATATCCCCATCAACGCGGACTGACCATCACCTAATCCAGACTAATATCTTCATCGACCTGGACTGACCACCACCTAATCCAGACTAATATCCCCATCAACCTGGACTGACCATCACCTAATCCAGACTAATATCTTCATCATCCTGGACTGACCATCACCTAATCCAGACTAATATCCCAATCAACCTGGACTGACCGTCACCTCATCCAGACTAATATCCCCATCAACCCGGACTGACCATCACCTAATCCAGACTAATATCCCCATCAACCTGGACTGACCATCACCTAATCCAGACTAATATCCCCATCAACCTGGACTGACCATCACCTAATCCAGACTAATATCCCCGTCAGCCTGGACTGACCATCACCTAATCCAGACTAACATCCCCATCAACCTGGACTGACCATCACCTAATCCAGACTAATATCCCCGTCAACCTGGACTGACCACGACCTAATCCAGACTAATGTCCCCATCAACCTGGACTGACCATCACCTAATCCCGACTAATATCCCCGTCAACCTGGGCTGACCACGACCTAATCCAGACTAATGTCCCCATCAACCTGGATTGACCATCACCTAATCCAGACTAATATCCCCGTCAACCTGGACTGACCACGACCTAATGCAGACTAATGTCCCCATCAACCTGGACTGACCATCACCTAATCCAGACTAACATCTTCATCAACCTGGACTGACAATCACCAAATCCAGACTGATATCCCCATCAACCTGGACTGACCATCACCTAATCCAGACTAATATCCGCATCAACCTGGACTGACCATCACCTAATCCAGACTAATATCCGCATCAACCTGGACTGACCATCACCTAATCCAGACTAATATCCGCATCAACCAGGACTGAACATCACCTAATCTAGACTAATATCCCCATCAACCTGGACTGACCATCACCTAATCCAAACTAATATCTTCATCAACCTGGACTGACCATCACCTAATCCAGACTAATATCCGCATCAACCTGGACTGACAATCACCTAATCCAGACTAATATTCGCATCAACCTGGACTGACAATCTCCTAATCCAGACTAACATCTTCGTCAACCTGGACTGACAATCACCTAATCCAGACTAATATCCCCATCAACCTGGACTGACCATCACCTAATCCAGACTAATATCCCCATCAACCTGGACTGACCATCACCTAATCCAGACTAATATCCGCATCAACCTGGACTGGCCATCACCTAATCCAGACTAATATCCGCATCAACCTGGACTGAACATCACCTAATCTAGACTAATATCCCCATCAACCTGGACTGACCATCACCTAATCCAAACTAATATCTTCATCAACCTGGACTGACCATCACCTAATCCAGACTAATATCCCCATCAACCTGGACTGACAATCACCTCATCCAGACTAATATCCCCATCAACCTGGACTGACAATCACCTAATCCAGACTTATATCCGCATCAACCTGGACTGACAATCACCTAATCCAGACTAATATTCGCATCAACCTGGACTGACAATCTCCTAATCCAGACTAACATCTTCGTCAACCTGGACTGACAAGCACCTAATCCAGACTAATATCCCCATCAACCTGGACTGACCATCACCTAATTCAGACTAATATCCCCCATCAACCTGGACAGACCATCACCGAATGCAGATTAATATCCCCGTCAGCCTGGACTGACCATCACCTAATACAGACTAATATCCCCATCAACCTGGACTGACCATCACCTAATCCAGACTAATATCCCCATCAACCCGGACTGACCATCACCTAATCCAGACTAATATCCCCATCAACCCGGACTGACCATCACCTAATCCAGACTAATATCTTCATCGACCTGGACTGACCACCACCTAATCCAGACTAATATCCCCATCAACCTGGACTGACCATCACCTAATCCAGACTAATATCTTCATCATCCTGGACTGACCATCACCTAATCCAGACTAATATCCCAATCAACCTGGACTGACCGTCACCTCATCCAGACTAATATCCCCATCAACCCGGACTGACCATCACCTAATCCAGACTAATATCCCCATCAACCTGGACTGACCATCACCTAATCCAGACTAATATCCCCATCAACCTGGACTGACCATCACCTAATCCAGACTAATATCCCCGTCAGCCTGGACTGACCATCACCTAATCCAGACTAACATCCCCATCAACCTGGACTGACCATCACCTAATCCAGACTAATATCCCCGTCAACCTGGACTGACCACGACCTAATCCAGACTAATGTCCCCATCAACCTGGACTGACCATCACCTAATCCCGACTAATATCCCCGTCAACCTGGGCTGACCACGACCTAATCCAGACTAATGTCCCCATCAACCTGGACTGACCATCACCTAATCCAGACTAATATCCCCGTCAACCTGGACTGACCACGACCTAATGCAGACTAATGTCCCCATCAACCTGGACTGACCATCACCTAATCCAGACTAACATCTTCATCAACCTGGACTGACAATCACCAAATCCAGACTAATATCCCCATCAACCTGGACTGACCATCACCTAATCCAGACTAATATCCCCATCAACCTGGACTGACCATCACCTAATCCAGACTAACATCTTCATCAACCTGGACTGACAATCACCTAATCCAGACTAATATCCCCCTCAACCTGGACTGACCATCACCTAATCCAGACTAATATCCGCATCAACCTGGACTGACCATCACCTAATCCAGACTAATGTCCCCATCAACCTGGACTGACCATCACCTAATCCAGACTAATATCCCCATCAACCTGGACTGACCATCACCTAATCCAGACTAATATCTTCATCGACCTGGACTGACCACCACCTAATCCAGACTAATATCTTCATCGAGCTGGACTGACCACCACCTAATCCAGACTAATATCTACATTATCCTGGACTGGCCATGACCTAATCCAGACTAATATCCGCATCAACCTGGACTGACCATCACCTAATCCAGACTAATATCCCCATCAACCTGGACTGACCATCACCTAATCAAGATTAATATCCGCATCAACCTGGACTGACCATTACCTAATCCAGACTAATGTCCCCGACAACCTGGACTGACAATCGCCTATTCCAGACTTATATCCCCATCAACCCGGACTGACCATCACCTAATCCAGACTAATATCCCCGTCAACCTGGACTGACCATCACCTAATCCAGACCAATATCTTCATCGACCTGGACTGACCACCACCTAATCCAGACTAATATTTTCATCGACCTGGACTGACCATCACCTAATCCAGACTAATATCCCCATCAACCTGGACTGACCATCACCTCATCTAGACTAATATCCCCATCAACCTGGACTGACCATCACCTAATCCAGACTAATATCCCCATCAACCTGGACTGACCATCACCTAATCCAGACTAATATCCGCATCAACCTGGACTGACCATCACCTAATCCAGACTAATATCCGCATCAACCTGGACTGACCATCACCTAATCCAGACTAATATCCGCATCAACCTGGACTGAACATCACCTAATCTAGACTAATATCCCCATCAACCTGGACTGACCATCACCTAATTCAAACTAATATCTTCATCAACCTGGACTGACCATCACCTAATCCAGACTAATATCCCCATCAACCGGGACTGACCATCACCTCATCCAGACTAATATCCCCATCAACCTGGACTGACAATCACCTAATCCAGACTAATATCCGCATCAACCTGGACTGACAATCACCTAATCCAGACTAATATTCGCATCAACCTGGACTGACAATGTCCTAATCCAGACTAACATCTTCGTCAACCTGGACTGACAATCACCTAATCCAGACTAATATCCCCATCAACCTGGACTGACCATCACCTAATCCAGACTAATATCCCCCATTAACCTGGACAGACCATCACCGAATCCAGATTAATATCCCCGTCAGCCTGGACTGACCATCACCTAATCCAGACTAATATCCCCATCAACCTGGACTGACCATCACCTAATCCAGACTAATATCCCCATCAACCCGGACTGACCATCACCTAATCCAGACTAATATCCCCATCAACCCGGACTGACCATCACCTAATCCAGACTAATATCTTCATCGACCTGGACTGACCACCACCTAATCCAGACTAATATCCCCATCAACCTGGACTGACCATCACCTAATCCAGACTAATATCTTCATCATCCTGGACTGACCATCACCTAATCCAGACTAATATCGCAATCAACCTGGACTGACCGTCACCTCATCCAGACTAATATCCCCATCAACCCGGACTGACCATCACCCAATCCAGACTAATATCCCCATAAACCTGGACTGACCATCACCTAATCCAGACTAATATCCCCATCAACCTGGACTGACCATCACCTAATCCAGACTAATATCCCCGTCAGCCTGGACTGACCATCACCTAATCCAGACTAACATCCCCATCAACCTGGACTGACCATCACCGAATCCAGGCTAATATCCCCGTCAACCTGGACTGACCACGACCTAATCCAGACTAATGTCCCCATCAACCTGGACTGACCATCACCTAATCCCGACTAATATCCCCGTCAACCTGGGCTGACCACGACCTAATCCAGACTAATGTCCCCATCAACCTGGACTGACCATCACCTAATCCAGACTAATATCCCCGTCAACCTGGACTGACCACGACCTAATGCAGACTAATGTCCCCATCAACCTGGACTGACCATCACCTAATCTAGACTAACATCTTCATCAACCTGGACTGACAATCACCAAATCCAGACTAATATCCCCATCAACCTGGACTGACCATCACCTAATCCAGACTAACATCTTCATCAACCTGGACTGACAATCACCTAATCCAGACTAATATCCCCATCAACCTGGACTGACCATCACCTAATCCAGACTAATATCCGCATCAACCTGGACTGACCATCACCTAATCCATACTAATATCCGCATCAACCTGGACTGACCATCACCTGATCCAGACTAATGTCCCCATCAACCTGGACTGACTATCACCTAATCCAGACTAATATCCGCATCAACCTGGACTGACCATCACCTAATCCAGACTAATATCCGCATCAACCTGGACTGAACATCA
Source organism: Scyliorhinus torazame (assembly GCF_047496885.1). Lineage (NCBI taxonomy): Eukaryota > Metazoa > Chordata > Chondrichthyes > Carcharhiniformes > Scyliorhinidae > Scyliorhinus > Scyliorhinus torazame. The sequence goes on along the minus strand of NC_092715.1, from coordinate 35,502,895 downwards.
CCTAATCTAGACTAATATCCCCATCAACCTGGACTGACCATCACCTAATCCAGACTAATATTTTCATCGACCTGGACTGACCATCACCTAATCCAGACTAATATCCCCATCAACCTGGACTGACCATCACCTCATCTAGACTAATATCCCCATCAACCTGGACTGACCATCACCTAATCCAGACTAATATCCCCATCAACCTGGACTGACCATCACCTAATCCAGACTAATATCCGCATCAACCTGGACTGACCATCACCTAATCCAGACTAATATCCGCATCAACCTGGACTGACCATCACCTAATCCAGACTAATATCCGCATCAACCTGGACTGAACATCACCTAATCTAGACTAATATCCCCATCAACCTGGACTGACCATCACCTAATCCAAACTAATATCTTCATCAACCTGGACTGACCATCACCTAATCCAGACTAATATCCCCATCAACCGGGACTGACCATCACCTCATCCAGACTAATATCCCCATCAACCTGGACTGACAATCACCTAATCCAGACTAATATCCGCATCAACCTGGACTGACAATCACCTAATCCAGACTAATATTCGCATCAACCTGGACTGACAATCTCCTAATCCAGACTAACATCTTCGTCAACCTGGACTGACAATCACCTAATCCAGACTAATATCCCCATCAACCTGGACTGACCATCACCTAATCCAGACTAATATCCCCCATCAACCTGGACAGACCATCACCGAATCCAGATTAATATCCCCGTCAGCCTGGACTGACCATCACCTAATCCAGACTAATATCCCCATCAACCTGGACTGACCATCACCTAATCCAGACTAATATCCCCATCAACCCGGACTGACCATCACCTAATCCAGACTAATATCCCCATCAACCCGGACTGACCATCACCTAATCCAGACTAATATCTTCATCGACCTGGACTGACCACCACCTAATCCAGACTAATATCCCCATCAACCTGGACTGACCATCACCTAATCCAGACTAATATCTTCATCATCCTGGACTGACCATCACCTAATCCAGACTAATATCCCAATCAACCTGGACTGACCGTCACCTCATCCAGACTAATATCCCCATCAACCCGGACTGACCATCACCCAATCCAGACTAATATCCCCATAAACCTGGACTGACCATCACCTAATCCAGACTAATATCCCCATCAACCTGGACTGACCATCACCTAATCCAGACTAATATCCCCGTCAGCCTGGACTGACCATCACCTAATCCAGACTAACATCCCCATCAACCTGGACTGACCATCACCGAATCCAGGCTAATATCCCCGTCAACCTGGACTGACCACGACCTAATCCAGACTAATGTCCCCATCAACCTGGACTGACCATCACCTAATCCCGACTAATATCCCCGTCAACCTGGGCTGACCACGACCTAATCCAGACTAATGTCCCCATCAACCTGGACTGACCATCACCTAATCCAGACTAATATCCCCGTCAACCTGGACTGACCACGACCTAATGCAGACTAATGTCCCCATCAACCTGGACTGACCATCACCTAATCCAGACTAACATCTTCATCAACCTGGACTGACAATCACCAAATCCAGACTAATATCCCCATCAACCTGGACTGACCATCACCTAATCCAGACTAACATCTTCATCAACCTGGACTGACAATCACCTAATCCAGACTAATATCCCCATCAACCTGGACTGACCATCACCTAATCCAGACTAATATCCGCATCAACCTGGACTGACCATCACCTAATCCAGACTAATGTCCCCATCAACCTGGACTGACCATCACCTAATCCATACTAATATCCGCATCAACCTGGACTGACCATCACCTGATCCAGACTAATGTCCCCATCAACCTGGACTGACTATCACCTAATCCAGACTAATATCCGCATCAACCTGGACTGACCATCACCTAATCCAGACTAATATCCGCATCAACCTGGACTGAACATCACCTAATCTAGACTAATATCCCCATCAACCTGGACTGACCATCACCTAATCCAGACTAATATCTTCATCAACCTGGACTGACCATCACCTAATCCAGACTAATATCCCCATCAACCTGGACTGACCATCACCTCATCCAGACTAATATCCGCAACAACCTGGACTGACAACCTCCTAATCCAGACTAACATCTTCATCAACCTGGACTGACAATCACCTAATCCAGACTAATATCCCCATCAACCTGGACTGAACATCACCTAATCCAGACTAATATCCCCCATCAACCTGGACAGACAATCACCGAATCCAGATTAATATCCCCGTCAGCCTGGCCTGACCATCACCTAATCCAGACTAATATCCCCATCAACCTGGACTGACCATCACCTAATCCAGACTAATATCCTCATCAACCCGGACTGACCATCACCTAATCCAGACTAATATCCCCATCAACCCGGACTGACCATCACCTAATCCAGACTAATATCTTCATCGACCTGGACTGACCACCCCCTAATCCAGACTAATATCCCCATCAACCTGTACTGTCCATCACCTAATCCAGACGAATATCTTCATCATCCTGGACTGACCATCACCTAATCCAGACTAATATCCCAATCAACCTGGACTGACCGTCACCTAATCCAGACTAATATCCCCATCAACCCGGAGTGACCATCACCTAATCCAGACTAATATCCCCATCAACCTGGACTGACCATCACCTAATCCAGACTAATATCCCCGTCAACCTGGACTGACCATGACGTAATCCAGACTAATGTCCCCATCAACTTGGACTGACCATCACCTAATCCAGACTAATATCCCCGTCAACCTGGGCTGACCACGACCTAATCCAGACTAATGTCCCCATCAACCTGGACTGACCATCACCTAATCCAGACTAATATCCCCATCAACCTGGACTGACCATCACCTAATCCAGACTAACATCTTCATCAACCTGGACTGACAATCACCTAATCCAGACTAATATCCCCATCAACCTGGACTGACCATCACCTAATCCAGACTAACATCTTCATCAACCTGGACTGACAATCACCTAATCCAGACTAATATCCCCATCAACCTGGACTGACCATCCCCTAATCCAGACTAATATCCCCATCAACCTGGACTGACCATCACCTAATCCAGACTAATATCCCCATCAACCTGGACTGACCATCACCTAATCCAGACTAATATCCGCATCAACCTGGACTGACCATCACCTAATCCAGACTAATATCCGCATCAACCTGGACTGACCATCACCTAATCCAGACTAATATCCGCATCAACCTGGACTGAACATCACCTAATCTAGACTAATATCCCCATCAACCTGGACTGACCATCACCTAATCCAAACTAATATCTTCATCAACCTGGACTGACCATCACCTAATCCAGACGAATATCCCCATCAACCGGGACTGACCATCACCTCATCCAGACTAATATCCCCATCAACCTGGACTGACAATCACCTAATCCAGACTAATATCCGCATCAACCTGGACTGACAATCACCTAATCCAGACTAATATTCGCATCAACCTGGACTGACAATCTCCTAATCCAGACTAACATCTTCGTCAACCTGGACTGACAATCACCTAATCCAGACTAATATCCCCATCAACCTGGACTGACCATCACCTAATCCAGACTAATATCCCCCATCAACCTGGACAGACCATCACCGAATCCAGATTAATATCCCCGTCAGCCTGGACTGACCATCACCTAATCCAGACTAATATCCCCATCAACCTGGACTGACCATCACCTAATCCAGACTAATATCCCCATCAACCCGGACTGACCATCACCTAATCCAGACTAATATCCCCATCAACCCGGACTGACCATCACCTAATCCAGACTAATATCTTCATCGACCTGGACTGACCACCACCTAATCCAGACTAATATCCCCATCAACCTGGACTGACCATCACCTAATCCAGACTAATATCTTCATCATCCTGGACTGACCATCACCTAATCCAGACTAATATCCCAATCAACCTGGACTGACCGTCACCTCATCCAGACTAATATCCCCATCAACCCGGACTGACCATCACCCAATCCAGACTAATATCCCCATAAACCTGGACTGACCATCACCTAATCCAGACTAATATCCCCATCAACCTGGACTGACCATCACCTAATCCAGACTAATATCCCCGTCAGCCTGGACTGACCATCACCTAATCCAGACTAACATCCCCATCAACCTGGACTGACCATCACCGAATCCAGGCTAATATCCCCGTCAACCTGGACTGACCACGACCTAATCCAGACTAATGTCCCCATCAACCTGGACTGACCATCACCTAATCCCGACTAATATCCCCGTCAACCTGGGCTGACCACGACCTAATCCAGACTAATGTCCCCATCAACCTGGACTGACCATCACCTAATCCAGACTAATATCCCCGTCAACCTGGACTGACCACGACCTAATGCAGACTAATGTCCCCATCAACCTGGACTGACCATCACCTAATCCAGACTAACATCTTCATCAACCTGGACTGACAATCACCAAATCCAGACTAATATCCCCATCAACCTGGACTGACCATCACCTAATCCAGACTAACATCTTCATCAACCTGGACTGACAATCACCTAATCCAGACTAATATCCCCATCAACCTGGACTGACCATCACCTAATCCAGACTAATATCCGCATCAACCTGGACTGACCATCACCTAATCCAGACTAATGTCCCCATCAACCTGGACTGACCATCACCTAATCCATACTAATATCCGCATCAACCTGGACTGACCATCACCTGATCCAGACTAATGTCCCCATCAACCTGGACTGACTATCACCTAATCCAGACTAATATCCGCATCAACCTGGACTGACCATCACCTAATCCAGACTAATATCCGCATCAACCTGGACTGAACATCACCTAATCTAGACTAATATCCCCATCAACCTGGACTGACCATCACCTAATCCAGACTAATATCTTCATCAACCTGGACTGACCATCACCTAATCCAGACTAATATCCCCATCAACCTGGACTGACCATCACCTCATCCAGACTAATATCCGCAACAACCTGGACTGACAACCTCCTAATCCAGACTAACATCTTCATCAACCTGGACTGACAATCACCTAATCCAGACTAATATCCCCATCAACCTGGACTGAACATCACCTAATCCAGACTAATATCCCCCATCAACCTGGACAGACCATCACCGAATCCAGATTAATATCCCCGTCAGCCTGGCCTGACCATCACCTAATCCAGACTAATATCCCCATCAACCTGGACTGACCATCACCTAATCCAGACTAATATCCTCATCAACCCGGACTGACCATCACCTAATCCAGACTAATATCCCCATCAACCCGGACTGACCATCACCTAATCCAGACTAATATCTTCATCGACCTGGACTGACCACCCCCTAATCCAGACTAATATCCCCATCAACCTGTACTGTCCATCACCTAATCCAGACGAATATCTTCATCATCCTGGACTGACCATCACCTAATCCAGACTAATATCCCAATCAACCTGGACTGACCGTCACCTAATCCAGACTAATATCCCCATCAACCCGGAGTGACCATCACCTAATCCAGACTAATATCCCCATCAACCTGGACTGACCATCACCTAATCCAGACTAATATCCCCGTCAACCTGGACTGACCATGACGTAATCCAGACTAATGTCCCCATCAACTTGGACTGACCATCACCTAATCCAGACTAATATCCCCGTCAACCTGGGCTGACCACGACCTCATCCAGACTAATGTCCCCATCAACCTGGACTGACCATCACCTAATCCAGACTAATATCCCCATCAACCTGGACTGACCATCACCTAATCCAGACTAACATCTTCATCAACCTGGACTGACAATCACCTAATCCAGACTAATATCCCCATCAACCTGGACTGACCATCACCTAATCCAGACTAACATCTTCATCAACCTGGACTGACAATCACCTAATCCAGACTAATATCCCCATCAACCTGGACTGACCATCACCTAATCCAGACTAATATCCCCATCAACCTGGACTGACCATCACCTAATCCAGACTAATGTCCCCATCAACCTGGACTGACCATCACCTAATCCATACCAATATCCGCATCAACCTGGACTGACCATCACCTAATCCAGACTAATGTCCCCATCAACCTGGACTGACCATCACCTAATCCAGACTAGTATCCGCATCAACCTGGACTGACAATCACCTAAACCAGACTAATATCCGCATCAACCTGGACTGACAATCACCTAATCCAGACTAATATTCGCATCAACCTGGACTGACAATCTCCTAATCCAGACTAACATCTTCGTCAACCTGGACTGACAATCACCTAATCCAGACTAATATCCCCATCAACCTGGACTGACCATCACCTAATCCAGACTAATATCCCCCATCAACCTGGACAGACCATCACCGAATCCAGATTAATATCCCCGTCAGCCTGGACTGACCATCACCTAATCCAGACTAATATCCCCATCAACCTGGACTGACCATCACCTAATCCAGACTAATATCCCCATCAACCCGGACTGACCATCACCTAATCCAGACTAATATCCCCATCAACCCGGACTGACCATCACCTAATCCAGACTAATATCTTCATCGACCTGGACTGACCACCACCTAATCCAGACTAATATCCCCATCAACCTGGACTGACCATCACCTAATCCAGACTAATATCTTCATCATCCTGGACTGACCATCACCTAATCCAGACTAATATCCCAATCAACCTGGACTGACCGTCACCTCATCCAGACTAATATCCCCATCAACCCGGACTGACCATCACCCAATCCAGACTAATATCCCCATAAACCTGGACTGACCATCACCTAATCCAGACTAATATCCCCATCAACCTGGACTGACCATCACCGAATCCAGGCTAATATCCCCGTCAACCTGGACTGACCACGACCTAATCCAGACTAATGTCCCCATCAACCTGGACTGACCATCACCTAATCCCGACTAATATCCCCGTCAACCTGGGCTGACCACGACCTAATCCAGACTAATGTCCCCATCAACCTGGACTGACCATCACCTAATCCAGACTAATATCCCCGTCAACCTGGACTGACCATGACCTAATGCAGACTAATGTCCCCATCAACCTGGACTGACCATCACCTAATCTAGACTAACATCTTCATCAACCTGGACTGACAATCACCAAATCCCGACTAATATCCCCATCAACCTGGACTGACCATCACCTAATCCAGACTAACATCTTCATCAACCTGGACTGACAATCACCTAATCCAGACTAATATCCCCATCAACCTGGACTGACCATCACCTAATCCAGACTAATATCCGCATCAACCTGGACTGACCATCACCTAATCCATACTAATATCCGCATCAACCTGGACTGACCATCACCTGATCCAGACTAATGTCCCCATCAACCTGGACTGACTATCACCTAATCCAGACTAATATCCGCATCAACCTGGACTGACCATCACCTAATCCAGACTAATATCCGCATCAACCTGGACTGAACATCACCTAATCTAGACTAATATCCCCATCAACCTGGACTGACCATCACCTAATCCAGACTAATATTTTCATCGACCTGGACTGACCATCACCTAATCCAGACTAATATCCCCATCAACCTGGACTGACCATCACCTCATCTAGACTAATATCCCCATCAACCTGGACTGACCATCACCTAATCCAGACTAATATCCCCATCAACCTGGACTGACCATCACCTAATCCAGACTAATATCCGCATCAACCTGGACTGACCATCACCTAATCCAGACTAATATCCGCATCAACCTGGACTGACCATCACCTAATCCAGACTAATATCCGCATCAACCTGGACTGAACATCACCTAATCTAGACTAATATCCCCATCAACCTGGACTGACCATCACCTAATCCAAACTAATATCTTCATCAACCTGGACTGACCATCACCTAATCCAGACTAATATCCCCATCAACCGGGACTGACCATCACCTCATCCAGACTAATATCCCCATCAACCTGGACTGACAATCACCTAATCCAGACTAATATCCGCATCAACCTGGACTGACAATCACCTAATCCAGACTAATATTCGCATCAACCTGGACTGACAATCTCCTAATCCAGACTAACATCTTCGTCAACCTGGACTGACAATCACCTAATCCAGACTAATATCCCCATCAACCTGGACTGACCATCACCTAATCCAGACTAATATCCCCCATCAACCTGGACAGACCATCACCGAATCCAGATTAATATCCCCGTCAGCCTGGACTGACCATCACCTAATCCAGACTAATATCCCCATCAACCTGGACTGACCATCACCTAATCCAGACTAATATCCCCATCAACCCGGACTGACCATCACCTAATCCAGACTAATATCCCCATCAACCCGGACTGACCATCACCTAATCCAGACTAATATCTTCATCGACCTGGACTGACCACCACCTAATCCAGACTAATATCCCCATCAACCTGGACTGACCATCACCTAATCCAGACTAATATCTTCATCATCCTGGACTGACCATCACCTAATCCAGACTAATATCCCAATCAACCTGGACTGACCGTCACCTCATCCAGACTAATATCCCCATCAACCCGGACTGACCATCACCCAATCCAGACTAATATCCCCATAAACCTGGACTGACCATCACCTAATCCAGACTAATATCCCCATCAACCTGGACTGACCATCACCTAATCCAGACTAATATCCCCGTCAGCCTGGACTGACCATCACCTAATCCAGACTAACATCCCCATCAACCTGGACTGACCATCACCGAATCCAGGCTAATATCCCCGTCAACCTGGACTGACCACGACCTAATCCAGACTAATGTCCCCATCAACCTGGACTGACCATCACCTAATCCCGACTAATATCCCCGTCAACCTGGGCTGACCACGACCTAATCCAGACTAATGTCCCCATCAACCTGGACTGACCATCACCTAATCCAGACTAATATCCCCGTCAACCTGCACTGACCACGACCTAATGCAGACTAATGTCCCCATCAACCTGGACTGACCATCACCTAATCCAGACTAACATCTTCATCAACCTGGACTGACAATCACCAAATCCAGACTAATATCCCCATCAACCTGGACTGACCATCACCTAATCCAGACTAACATCTTCATCAACCTGGACTGACAATCACCTAATCCAGACTAATATCCCCATCAACCTGGACTGACCATCACCTAATCCAGACTAATATCCGCATCAACCTGGACTGACCATCACCTAATCCAGACTAATGTCCCCATCAACCTGGACTGACCATCACCTAAACCATACTAATATCCGCATCAACCTGGACTGACCATCACCTGATCCAGACTAATGTCCCCATCAACCTGGACTGACTATCACCTAATCCAGACTAATATCCGCATCAACCTGGACTGACCATCACCTAATCCAGACTAATATCCGCATCAACCTGGACTGAACATCACCTAATCTAGACTAATATCCCCATCAACCTGGACTGACCATCACCTAATCCAGACTAATATCTTCATCAACCTGGACTGACCATCACCTAATCCAGACTAATATCCCCATCAACCTGGACTGACCATTACCTCATCCAGACTAATATCCGCAACAACCTGGACTGACAACCTCCTAATCCAGACTAACATCTTCATCAACCTGGACTGACAATCACCTAATCCAGACTAATATCCCCATCAACCTGGACTGAACATCACCTAATCCAGACTAATATCCGCATCAACCTGGACTGACATTCACCTAATCCAGACTAATATCCGCAACAACCTGGACTGACAATCTCCTAATCCAGACTAACATCTTCATCAACCTGGACTGACAATCACCTAATCCAGACTAATATCGCCATCAACCTGGACTGAACATCACCTAATCCAGACTAATATCCCCCATCAACCTGGACAGACCATCACCGAATCCAGATTAATATCCCCGTCAGCCTGGACTGACCATCACCTAATCCAGACTAATATCCCCATCAACCTGGACTGACCATCACCTAATCCAGACTAATATCCCCATCAACCCGGACTGACCATCACCTAATCCAGACTAATATCCCCATCAACCCGGACTGACCATCACCTAATCCAAACTAATATCTTCATCGACCTGGACTGACCACCCCCTAATCCAGACTAATATCCCCATCAACCTGTACTGACCGTCACCTAATCCAGACGAATATCTTCATCATCCTGGACTGACCATCACCTAATCCAGACTAATATCCCAATCAACCTGGACTGACCGTCACCTAATCCAGACTAATATCCCCATCAACCCGGAGTGACCATCACCTAATCCAGACTAATATCCCCATCAACCTGGACTGACCATCACCTAATCCAGACTAATATCCCCATCAACCTGTACTGACCATCACCTAATCCAGACTAATATCCGCATCAACCTGGACTGACCATCACCTAATCCAGACTAATATCGCCATCAATCTGGACTGACCATGACCTAATCCAGACTAATATCCCCGTCAACCTGGACTGACCATGACCTAATCCAGACTAATGTCCCCATCAACTTGGACTGACCATCACCTAATCCAGACTAATATCCCCGTCAACCTGGGCTGACCACGACCTAATCCAGACTAATGTCCCCATCAACCTGGACTGACCATCACCTAATCCAGACTAATATCCCCGTCAACCTGGACTGACCACGACCTAATGCAGACTAATGTCCCCATCAACCTGGACTGACCATCACCTAATCCAGACTAACATCTTCATCAACCTGGACTGACAATCACCAAATCCAGACTAATCTCCCCATCACCCTGGACTGACCATCACCTAATCCAGACTAATATCCCCATCAACCTGGACTGACCATCACCTAATCCAGACTAACATCTTCATCAACCTGGACTGACAATCACCTAATCCAGACTAATATCCCCATCAACCTGGACTGACCATCACCTAATCCAGACTAACATCTTCATCAACCTGGACTGACAATCACCTAATCCAGACTAATATCCCCATCAGCCTGGACTGACCATCACCTAATCCAGACTAATATCCGCATCAACCTGGACTGACCATCACCTAATCCAGACTAACATCCGCATCAACCTGGACTGACCATCACCTAATCTAGACTAATATCCCCATCAACCTGGACTGACCATCACCTAATCCAGACTAATATCCCCATCAACCTGGACTGACCATCAACTAATCCAGACTAACATCTTCATCAACCTGGACTGACAATCACCTAATCCAGACTAATATCCCCATCAGCCTGGACTGACCATCACCTAATCCAGACTAATATCCCCGTCAACCTGGACTGACCATCACCTAATCCAGACTAATGTCCCCATCAACCTGGACTGACCATCACCGAATCCAGACTAATATCCCCATCAACCTGGACTGACCATCACCTAATCCAGACTAATATCCCCATCAACCTGGACTGACCATCACCTAATCCAGACTAATATCTTCATCGACCTGGACTGACACTCTCCTAATCCAGATTAATATCCCCATCAACCTGGTCTGACCATCACCTAATCCAGACTAATATCTTCATTGACCTGGACTGACCATCACCTAATCCAGACTAATATCCCCATCAACCTGGACTGACCATCACCTAATCCAGACTAATATCCCCATCAACCTGGACTGACCATCACCTAATCCAGACTAATATCCCCATCAACCTGGACTGACCATCACCTAATCCAGACTAATGTCCCCATCAACATGGACTGACCATCACCTAATCCAGACTAATATCTTCATCAACCTGGACTGACCATCACCTAATCCAGACTAATATCCCCATCAACCTGGACTGACCATCACCTCATCCAGACTAATATCCCCATCAACCTGGACTGACAATCACCTAATCCACACTAATATCCGCATCAACCTGGACTGACATTCACCTAATCCAGACTAATATCCGCAACAACCTGGACTGACAATCTCCTAATCCAGACTAACATCTTCATCAACCTGGACTGACAATCACCTAATCCAGACTAATATCCCCATCAACCTGGACTGAACATCACCTAATCCAGACTAATATCCCCCATCAACCTGGACAGACCATCACCGAATCCAGATTAATATCCCCGTCAGCCTGGACTGACCATCACCTAATCCAGACTAATATCCCCATCAACCTGGACTGACCATCACCTAATCCAGACGAAGATCTTCATCATCCTGGACTGACCATCACCTAATCCAGACTAATATCCCAATCAACCTGGACTGACCGTCACCTAATCCAGACTAATATCCCCATCAACCCGGACTGACCATCACCTAATCCAGACTAATATCCCCATCAACCTGGACTGACCATCACCTAATCCAGACTAATATCCCCATCAACCTGGACTGACCGTCACCTCATCCAGACTAATATCCCCATCAACCCGGACTGACCATCACCCAATCCAGACTAATATCCCCATAAACCTGGACTGACCATCACCTAATCCAGACTAATATCCCCATCAACCTGGACTGACCATCACCTAATCCAGACTAATATCCCCGTCAGCCTGGACTGACCATCACCTAATCCAGACTAACATCCCCATCAACCTGGACTGACCATCACCGAATTCAGGCTAATATCCCCGTCAACCTGGACTGACCACGACCTAATCCAGACTAATGTCCCCATCAACCTGGACTGACCATCACCTAATCCCGACTAATATCCCCGTCAACCTGGGCTGACCACGACCTAATCCAGACTAATGTCCCCATCAACCTGGACTGACCATCACCTAATCCAGACTAATATCCCCGTCAACCTGGACTGACCACGACCTAATGCAGACTAATGTCCCCATCAACCTGGACTGACCATCACCTAATCCAGACTAACATCTTCATCAACCTGGACTGACAATCACCAAATCCAGACTAATATCCCCATCAACCTGGACTGACCATCACCTAATCCAGACTAACATCTTCATCAACCTGGACTGACAATCACCTAATCCAGACTAATATCCCCATCAACCTGGACTGACCATCACCTAATCCAGACTAATATCCGCATCAACCTGGACTGACCATCACCTAATCCAGACTAATGTCCCCATCAACCTGGACTGACCATCACCTAATCCATACTAATATCCGCATCAACCTGGACTGACCATCACCTGATCCAGACTAATGTCCCCATCAACCTGGACTGACTATCACCTAATCCAGACTAATATCCGCATCAACCTGGACTGACCATCACCTAATCCAGACTAATATCCGCATCAACCTGGACTGAACATCACCTAATCTAGACTAATATCCCCATCAACCTGGACTGACCATCACCTAATCCAGACTAATATCTTCATCAACCTGGACTGACCATCACCTAATCCAGACTAATATCCCCATCAACCTGGACTGACCATCACCTCATCCAGACTAATATCCGCAACAACCTGGACTGACAACCTCCTAATCCAGACTAACATCTTCATCAACCTGGACTGACAATCACCTAATCCAGACTAATATCCCCATCAACCTGGACTGAACATCACCTAATCCAGACTAATATCCGCATCAACCTGGACTGACATTCACCTAATCCAGACTAATATCCGCAACAACCTGGACTGACAATCTCCTAATCCAGACTAACATCTTCATCAACCTGGACTGACAATCACCTAATCCAGACTAATATCGCCATCAACTGGACTGAACATCACCTAATCCAGACTAATATCCCCCATCAACCTGGACAGACCATCACCGAATCCAGATTAATATCCCCGTCAGCCTGGACTGACCATCACCTAATCCAGACTAATATCCCCATCAACCTGGACTGACCATCACCTAATCCAGACTAATATCCCCATCAACCCGGACTGACCATCACCTAATCCAGACTAATATCCCCATCAACCCGGACTGACCATCACCTAATCCAAACTAATATCTTCATCGACCTGGACTGACCACCCCCTAATCCAGACTAATATCCCCATCAACCTGTACTGACCATCACCTAATCCAGACGAATATCTTCATCATCCTGGACTGACCATCACCTAATCCAGACTAATATCCCAATCAACCTGGACTGACCGTCACCTAATCCAGACTAATATCCCCATCAACCCGGAGTGACCATCACCTAATCCAGACTAATATCCCCATCAACCTGGACTGACCATCACCTAATCCAGACTAATATCCCCATCAACCTGTACTGACCATCACCTAATCCAGACTAATATCCGCATCAACCTGGACTGACCATCACCTAATCCAGACTAATATCGCCATCAACCTGGACTGACCATGACCTAATCCAGACTAATATCCCCGTCAACCTGGACTGACCATGACCTAATCCAGACTAATGTCCCCATCAACTTGGACTGACCATCACCTAATCCAGACTAATATCCCCGTCAACCTGGGCTGACCACGACCTAATCCAGACTAATGTCCCCATCAACTGGGACTGACCATCACCTAATCCAGACTAATATCCCCGTCAACCTGGACTGACCACGACCTAATGCAGACTAATGTCCCCATCAACCTGGACTGACCATCACCTAATCCAGACTAACATCTTCATCAACCTGGACTGACAATCACCAAATCCAGACTAATATCCCCATCACCCTGGACTGACCATCACCTAATCCAGACTAATATCCCCATCAACCTGGACTGACCATCACCTAATCCAGACTAACATCTTCATCAACCTGGACTGACAATCACCTAATCCAGACTAATATCCCCATCAACCTGGACTGACCATCACCTAATCCAGACTAACATCTTCATCAACCTGGACTGACAATCACCTAATCCAGACTAATATCCCCATCAGCCTGGACTGACCATCACCTAATCCAGACTAATATCCGCATCAACCTGGACTGACCATCACCTAATCCAGACTAACATCCGCATCAACCTGGACTGACCATCACCTAATCTAGACTAATATCCCCATCAACCTGGACTGACCATCACCTAATCCAGACTAATATCCCCATCAACCTGGACTGACCATCAACTAATCCAGACTAACATCTTCATCAACCTGGACTGACAATCACCTAATCCAGACTAATATCCCCATCAGCCTGGACTGACCATCACCTAATCCAGACTAATATCCGCATCAACCTGGACTGACCATCACCTAATCCAGACCAATATCCCCGTCAACCTGGACTGACCATCACCTAATCCAGACTAATATCCCCCATCAACCTGGACAGACCATCACCGAATCCAGATTAATATCCCCGTCAACCTGGACTGACCATCACCTAATCCAGACTAATGTCCCCATCAACCTGGACTGACCATCACCGAATCCAGACTAATATCCCCATCAACCTGGACTGACCATCACCTAATCCAGACTAATATCCCCATCAACCTGGACTGACCATCACCTAATCCAGACTAATATCTTCATCGACCTGGACTGACACTCTCCTAATCCAGATTAATATCCCCATCAACCTGGTCTGACCATCACCTAATCCAGACTAATATCTTCATTGACCTGGACTGACCATCACCTAATCCAGACTAATATCCCCATCAACCTGGACTGACCATCACCTAATCCAGACTAATATCCCCATCAACCTGGACTGACCATCACCTAATCCAGACTAATATCCCCATCAACCTGGACTGACCATCACCTAATCCAGACTAATATCTTCATCAACCTGGACTGACCATCACCTAATCCAGACTAATATCCCCATCAACCTGGACTGACCATCACCTCATCCAGACTAATATCCCCATCAACCTGGACTGACAATCACCTAATCCAGACTAATATCCGCATCAACCTGGACTGACATTCACCTAATCCAGACTAATATCCGCAACAACCTGGACTGACAATCTCCTAATCCAGACTAACATCTTCATCAACCTGGACTGACAATCACCTAATCCAGACTAATATCCCCATCAACCTGGACTGAACATCACCTAATCCAGACTAATATCCCCCATCAACCTGGACAGACCATCACCGAATCCAGATTAATATCCCCGTCAGCCTGGACTGACCATCACCTAATCCAGACTAATATCCCCATCAACCTGGACTGACCATCACCTAATCCAGACGAAGATCTTCATCATCCTGGACTGACCATCACCTAATCCAGACTAATATCCCAATCAACCTGGACTGACCGTCACCTAATCCAGACTAATATCCCCATCAACCCGGACTGACCATCACCTAATCCAGACTAATATCCCCATCAACCTGGACTGACCATCACCTAATCCAGACTAATATCCCCATCAACCTGTACTGACCATCACCTAATCCAGACTAATATCCCCGTCAGCCTGGACTGACCATCACCTAATCCAGACTAATATCCCCATCAACCTGGACTGACCATCACCTAATCCAGACTAATATCCCCGTCAACCTGGACTGACCATGACCTAATCCAGACTAATGTCCCCATCAACTTGGACTGACCATCACCTAATCCAGACTAATATCCCCGTCAACCTGGGCTGACCACGACCTAATCCAGACTAATGTCCCCATCAACCTGGACTGACCTTCACCTAATCCAGACTAATATCCCCGTCAACCTGGACTGACCACGACCTAATGCAGACTAATGTCCCGATCAACCTGGACTGACCATCACCTAATCCAGACTAATATCCACATCAACCTGGACTGACCATCACCTAATCCAGACTAACATCTTCATCAACCTGGACTGTCAATCACCTAATCCAGACTAATATCCCCATCAACCTGGACTGACCATCACCTAATCCAGACTAATATCCCCATCAACCTGGACTGACCATCACCTAATCCAGACTAACGTCCCCATCAACCTGGACTGACCATCACCTAATCCATACTAATATCCGCATCAACCTGGACTGACCATCACCTAATCCAGACTAATGTCCCCATCAACCTGGACTGACCATCACCTAATCCAGACTAATATCCGCATCAACCTGAACTGACAATCACCTAAACCAGACTAATATCCGCATCAACCTGGACTGACCATCACCTAATCTCGACTAATATCCCCATCAACCTGGACTGACCATCACCTAATCCAGACTAATATCCCCATCAACCTGGACTGACCATCACCTAATCCAGACTAACATCTTCATCAACCTGGACTGACAATCACCTAATCCAGACTAATATCCCCATCAGCCTGGACTGACCATCACCTAATCCAGACTAATATCCGCATCAACCTGGACTGACCATCACCTAATCCAGACTAATATCCGCATCAACCTGGACTGACCATCACCTAATCTAGACTAATATCCCCATCAACCTGGACTGACCATCACCTAATCCAGACTAATATCCCCATCAACCTGGACTGACCATCAACTAATCCAGACTAACATCTTCATCAACCTGGACTGACCATCACCTAATCCAGACTAATATCCGCATCAACCTGAACTGACAATCACCTAAACCAGACTAATATCCGCATCAACCTGGACTGACCATCACCTAATCTCGACTAATATCCCCATCAACCTGGACTGACCATCACCTAATCCAGACTAATATCCCCATCAACCTGGACTGACCATCACCTAATCCAGACTAACATCTTCATCAACCTGGACTGACAATCACCTAATCCAGACTAATATCCCCATCAGCCTGGACTGACCATCACCTAATCCAGACTAATATCCGCATCAACCTGGACTGACCATCACCTAATCCAGACTAATATCCGCATCAACCTGGACTGACCATCACCTAATCTAGACTAATATCCCCATCAACCTGGACTGACCATCACCTAATCCAGACTAATATCCCCATCAACCTGGACTGACCATCAACTAATCCAGACTAACATCTTCATCAACCTGGACTGACAATCACCTAATCCAGACTAATATCCCCATCAGCCTGGACTGATCATCACCTAATCCAGACTAATATCCGCATCAACCTGGACTGACCATCACCTAATCCAGACTAATATCCCCGTCAACCTGGACTGACCATCACCTAATCCAGACTAATATCCCCCATCAACCTGGACAGACCATCACCGAATCCAGATTAATATCCCCGTCAACCTGGACTGACCATCACCTAATCCAGACTAATGTCCCCATCAACCTGGACTGACCATCACCGAATCCAGACTAATATCCCCATCAACCTGGACTGACCATCACCTAATCCAGACTAATATCCCCATCAACCTGTACTGACCATCACCTAAACCAGACTAATATCCCCGTCAGCCTGGACTGACCATCACCTAATCCAGACTAATATCCCCATCAACCTGGACTGACCATCACCTAATCCAGACTAATATCCCCGTCAACCTGGACTGACCATGACCTAATCCAGACTAATGTCCCCATCAACTTGGACTGACCATCACCTAATCCAGACTAATATCCCCGTCAACCTGGGCTGACCACGACCTAATCCAGACTAATGTCCCCATCAACCTGGACTGACCATCACCTAATCCAGACTAACATCCCCGTCAACCTGGACTGACCACGACCTAATGCAGACTAATGTCCCCATCAACCTGGACTGACCATCACCTAATCCAGACTAACATCTTCATCAACCTGGACTGACAATCACCAAATCCAGACTAATATCCCCATCAACCTGGACTGACCATCACCTAATCCAGACTAATATCCACATCAACCTGGACTGACCATCACCTAATCCAGACTAACATCTTCATCAACCTGGACTGTCAATCACCTAATCCAGACTAATATCCCCATCAACCTGGACTGACCATCACCTAATCCAGACTAATATCCCCATCAACCTGGACTGACCATCACCTAATCCAGACTAACGTCCCCATCAACCTGGACTGACCATCACCTAATCCATACTAATATCCGCATCAACCTGGACTGACCATCACCTAATCCAGACTAATGTCCCCATCAACCTGGACTGACCATCACCTAATCCAGACTAATATCCGCATCAACCTGAACTGACAATCACCTAAACCAGACTAATATCCGCATCAACCTGGACTGACCATCACCTAATCTCGACTAATATCCCCATCAACCTGGACTGACCATCACCTAATCCAGACTAATATCCCCATCAACCTGGACTGACCATCACCTAATCCAGACTAACATCTTCATCAACCTGGACTGACAATCACCTAATCCAGACTAATATCCCCATCAGCCTGGACTGACCATCACCTAATCCAGACTAATATCCGCATCAACCTGGACTGACCATCACCTAATCCAGACTAATATCCGCATCAACCTGGACTGACCATCACCTAATCTAGACTAATATCCCCATCAACCTGGACTGACCATCACCTAATCCAGACTAATATCCCCATCAACCTGGACTGACCATCAACTAATCCAGACTAACATCTTCATCAACCTGGACTGACAATCACCTAATCCAGACTAATATCCCCATCAGCCTGGACTGATCATCACCTAATCCAGACTAATATCCGCATCAACCTGGACTGACCATCACCTAATCCAGACTAATATCCCCGTCAACCTGGACTGACCATCACCTAATCCAGACTAATATCCCCCATCAACCTGGACAGACCATCACCGAATCCAGATTAATATCCCCGTCAACCTGGACTGACCATCACCTAATCCAGACTAATGTCCCCATCAACCTGGACTGACCATCACCGAATCCAGACTAATATCCCCATCAACCTGGACTGACCATCACCTAATCCAGACTAACATCCCCATCAACCTGGACTGACCATCACCTAATCCAGACTAATATCTTCATCGACCTGGACTGACACTCTCCTAATCCAGACTAATATCCCCATCAACCTGGACTGACCATCACCTAATCCAGACTAATATCCCCATCAACCTGGACTGACCATCACCTAATCCAGACTAATATCCCCATCAACCTGGACTGACCATCACCTAATCCAGACTAATGTCCCCATCAACATGGACTGACCATCACCTAATCTAGACTAATATCCCCATCAACCTGGACTGACAATCACCTAATCTAGACTAATATCTTCATCATCCTGGACTGAACATCACCTTATCCAGACTAATATCCCCATCAACCTGGACTGATCATCACCTAATCCAGACTAATATCCCCATCAACCTGGACTGACAATCACCTAATCAAGACTAATATCTTCATCAACCCGGCCTGACCATCACCTAATCCAGACTAATGTCCCCATCAACCTGGACTGAACATCACCTAATCCAGACTAATATCCGCATCAACCTGGACTGAACATCACCTTATCCAGACTAATATCCCCATCAACCTGGACTGACAATCACCAAATCCAGACTAATGTTGTCATCAACCTGGACTGAACATCACCTAATCCAGACTAATATCTTCATCGACCTGGACTGACCATCACTTAATCCAGACTAATATCCCCGTCAACCTGGACTCACCATCACCTAATCCAGACTAATACCTTCATCAACCCGGACTGACCATCACCTAATCCAGACTAATATCCCCATCAACCTGGACTGACCATCACCTAATCCAGACTAATATCCCCATCAACCTGGACTGAACATCACCTAATCCAGACTAATATCTTCATCAACCTGAACTGACCATCACCTAATTCAGACTAATATCTTCATCATCCTGGGCTGACAATCACCTAATCCAGACTAATATCTTCATCATCCTGGACTGACAATCACCTAATCCAGACTAATATCCGCATCGTCCTGGACTGACAATCACCTAATCCAGACTAATATCCGCATCAACCTGGACTGACCATCACCTAATCCAGACAAATATCCCCAGCAACCTGGACTGACCATCACCTAATCCAGACTAATATCCCCATCAACCTGGACTGAACATCACCTAATCCAGACTAATATCTTCATCAACCTGGACTGACCATCACCTAATCCAGACTAATATCCCCATCAACCTGGACTGACCATCACCTAATCCAGACTAATATCCCCATCAACCTGGACTGACAATCACCTAATCCAGACTAATATCCGCATCAACCTGGACTGACCATCACCTAATCCATACTAATATCTTCATCAACCTGGACTGACCATCACCTAATCCAGACTAATATCTTCATCAACCTGGACTGTCCATCACCTAATCCAGACTAATATCCCCATCAACCTGGACTGACAATCACCTAATCCAGACTAATATCCCCATCAACCTGGACTGACCATCACCTAATCCAGACTAATATCCGCATCAACCTGGACTGACAATCACCTAATCCAGACTAATATCTTCATCAACCCGGACTGACCATCACCTAATCCAGACTAATATCCGCATCAACCTGCACTGACCATCACCTAATCCAGACTAATATCCGCATCAACCTGGACTGACAATCACCTAATCCAGACTAATATCTTCATCAACCCGGACTGACCATCACCTAATCCAGACTAATATCTGCATCAACCTGGACTGACCATCACCTAATCCAGACTAATATCTTCATCAACCCGGAATGACCATCACCTAATCCAGACTAATATCTTCATCAACCTGGACTGACAATCGCCTAATCCAGACTAATATCCCCATCAACCTGGACTGACCATCACCTAATCCAGACTAATATCCGCATCAACCTGGACTGACAATCACCTAATCCAGACTAATATCCCCATCAACCCGGACTGACCATCACCTAATCCAGACTAATAGCCCCATCAACCTGGACTGACCATCACCTAATCCAGACTAATATCCCCATCAACCTGGACTGACCATCACCTAACCCAGACTAATATCCCCATCAACTTGGACTGACCATCACCTAATCCAGACTAATATCCCCCATCAACCTGGACTGACCATCACCTAATCCAGACTAATGTCTTCATCAACCCGGACTGACCATCACCTAATCCAGACTAATATCCCCATCAACCTGGACTGACCATCATCTAATCCAGACAAATATCCCCATCAACCTGGACTGACCATCACCTAATCCAGACTAACATCTTCATCAACCCGGACTGACCATCACCTAATCCAGACTAATATCCCCATCAACCCGGACTGACCATCACCTAATCCAGACTAATGTCCCCATCAACCTGGACTGACCATCACCTAATCCAGACTAATATCCCCATCAACCTGGACTGACCATCACCTAATCCAGACTAATATCTTCATCAACCTGGACTGACCATCACCTAATCCAGACTAATATCCCCATCAACCTGGACTGACCATCACCTAATCCAGACTAATATCCCCATCAACCCGGACTGACCATCACCTAATCCAGACTAATATCTTCATCAACCTGGACTGACCATCACCGAATCCAGACTAATATCCCCATCAACCTGTACTGACCATCATCTAATCCAGACTAATATCCCCATCAACCTGGACTGACCATCACCTAATCCAGACTAATATCTTCATCAACCTGGACTGACCATCACCTAATCCAGACTAATATCCCCATCAACCTGGACTGACCATCACCTAATCCAGACTAATGTCCCCATCAACCTGACTGATGTGTGATTACCTAGTTTCTAATCCCACCAGGGCAGTTCGTGGAATTTGAATTCAATATACATCTGTAATTAAAATTCTAATTCCGTACATGAAATAATTATCGTTTAAAAACCCATCTGGTTCATAATGCCCTTTAAGGAAGGAAATCCTCCATCCTTCCTTGGTCTGGCCTACATGTGACTCCGGACCCATATCGTATCCAGAGCAATAAGGTTTACTCTTAAATGAACTCCGGGATGGGCAATAAATGTTGGCCCAGCCCGAGGTGCCTATATCCCATGAACGAATAAGAGAAAAGATCGAGTAGCTTCTGAATCACAACATAAGGGTGGCCCTGAATTGGAAGCACCACCAAAATTCGAGGGAATGAAAGCAGGTTTACAAATAATTGAAGGCCCAATGTTCAACAAAAAACCTGTGACCTTAAGAATGGATGATGGGTGGAAAGAATGTGTGAAACACAGCAGCTCACTGACAGCTACAACATGCATTGATTCTTCAGTGCAATCTGTACCGCTTTTCGCCCACGGACCCAGGGACGTACCCCACTGAGAGTTAAAAACAGCGCTCATCACACACACACACACAGGTAGTGAGCGCTTGTTGTAAGGAGCACTTTGGTGTCTCCTCAGCTGAACTGACTCCTCCACACATGTGCCCTTGAACACGTTCGACAGAATGCTAACCACCACCACCTCAGCACAATCCCAGCCTAACATGAAGTTAAAAAGGACTTCCGACAGCGAAGAACCAATAAGGCTGCCAGTGCAGACAGAATCTCTGCCAATATGCTAAAATAGGGAAAACTACTCTTCGCATGAATACATGACCTCATCTTCCTCATCTGGAAGGTGGAAAACATGCCAAGGGCTTTTTGAGACACCTTAATCGTTCAAAATTAATAGACGAGACCGACTGCAGTAACTATAGAGGGGTGGCACCATGGCAAAGTGGGTAGCACTGCTGCCTCACAGCGCCAGGGACCCAGGTTCAATTCCGACCTTGGATCGTTGCCTGTCTGTAGTTTGTACATTCTCCCCAGGTCTGCGTGGGTTTCTTCCGGGTGCTCCGGTTTCCTCCCACAGTACAAAGATGTGCAGGTTAGGTGTATTGCCCAAGCTAAATTGCCACTTAGTGTTCAGGGATTTGTTGGTTTGGTTATGGGGATTGGGCTGGGTAGATAGATGAGTAGACATGGGTAGAGTGCTCTTTCGAAGAGTCGGTGCAGACTCAAAGAACAAAGAACAAAGATACGTACAGCACAGGAACAGGCCGTTCGGCCCTCCAAGCCTGCACCAACTATGCTGCCCGTCTAAACTAAAATCTTCTACACTTCCGGTGTCTGTATCCCTCTATTCCCATCCCATTCATGTATTTGTCAAGATGCCCCTTAAATGTCACTATTGTCCCTGCTTCCATCACCCCCTCCGGCAGCGAGTTCCAGGCACCCACTACCCTCTGTGTAAAAAAACTTACCTCGTTCATCTCCTCTAAACCTTGCCCCTTGCACGTTAAACCTATGCCCCCTAGTAATTGACCCCTCTACCCTTGGAAAAAGTCTCTGACAATCCACTCTATCAATACCCCATAAAATTTTGTAGACCTCTATCAGGTCGTCCCTCAACCTCCTTCGTTCCAGTGAGAACAAACCAAGTTTATTCAACCTCTCCTCATAGATAATGCCCTCCATAAAAGGCAACATCCTGTAAATCTCTTCTGCAACCTCTCTAAAGCCTCCACATCCTTCTGGTAGTGTGGCGACCAGAATTGAACACTATACTCCAAGTGTGGCCTAACTAAGGTTCTATACAGCTGCAACATGACTTGCCAATTTTTATACTCAATGCCCCGGCCAATGAAGGCAATCATGCCGTATGCCTTCTTGACTACCTTCTCCACCTGTGTTGCCCCTTTCAGTGACCTATGGACCTGTACACCTAGATTTCTCTGACTGTCAATACTCTTGAGGGTTCTACCATTCACTGTATATTCCCTACGTGTATTAGACCTTCCAAGATGCATTACCTCACATTTGTCTGGATTAAACTCCATCTGCCATCTCGCCGCCCAAGTCTCCAATCTAAATCCTGCTGTATCCTCTGACAGTCCTCATTGCTATCCGCAATTCCACCAACCTTTGTGTCGTCGGTGGGCTGAATGGCCTCGTGCTGCCCACCACAGAGAAGGTCAGTGCAAGAGTCCTTTTTAATTGCCTTCTCTCCATAGCTGAAGAGTTCCTACTGGAGTGACAATGCAAATTCCTTCCATTAATGGGCACAGTGGACATTATCTTCAAAGCAAGACAAGTCCAAAATAAAATACAGAGAGCAGCAGCAACCTCTATTTACGGACTTCTTTGACCTCACCAAGGCACTTGATTCCATCAACTGGAAGGGATTGTGGAGCATCCTCCACAAATTTAGCTGCCCGTAGAAATTCAGTACCATCTTCCAGCATGCTGCATTGTCACATGCAAGCCATGATCCTTATCAATGAATCTGCCTAAGACACAATGCACGTACAAACTGGGGTCAGGCAAGGCCATGTTATTGCACCAACACTCTTTCCATCTCCCTTGCCACAACTCTCAACTCCATTTCCATAAAGCTCCCCACCAGAGTGGATCTACTCTACAGGGTGAACGGGAAACTATTCAACCTGCGATGCCTCCTTTCCTGAACCATGATCACCCCAACCTCCGTCACCAAGCTGCAGTACATTGACAACATTTATATAGGCTCAGTCACAGGCCAAGCTCCAAACTTTTGTCAATGCATTCACGGAGGTGTATGAAATGTTGGGTTTGGGGCCAAACAGCCAGAAAGCAAATGTCTTCTACCAGACTGCTCCCACTGCATAACCCTGTCTCCTGACTATAAAGATCCATGGAAACTATTGGACAGCCTGGTTCATTTCTCATCCTTTGGGAACCTCCTCTCTGCGAGGACAGAAATTGACAAAGAAACTCAACATCGCGTCAAGTGTGTCAGCACAGCCTTCAGTCATCTGCGGAAAAGAGTGTTCGATGGCAAAGACTGAAGTCCAGCCCCAAGCTCATGGTGTACAGGACGGCAGTGCTACCTATCCTCCAGTACACGTCAGAAACATGGACCACATACAGCAGACACTTCAAATCCCTGGAGAAATATCACTAGCAGGGCAGCACGGTGGCGCAGTGGGTAGCACTCTGCCTCATGGCGCCGAGGTCCCAGGTTCGATCCCGGCTCTGGGTCACTGTCCGTGTGGAGTTTGCACATTCTCCCTGTGTTTGCGTGAGTTTCACCCCATAGCACAAAGCTGTGCAGCTAGGTGGATTGGCCACGCTAAACTGCCCCTTAATTGGAAAAAATGAATTGGGTAGTCTGTATTTAAAAAAAATAAATGTCACTAGCGACGCTTCTGCAAAATTCTGAAAATTCAATGGTAGGATAGACACTCCAATATCGATGTCCTCTCTCAGACCAACACCCCCAGTTTTGAGGCACTGGTTTTGGCTAATCAACTATATCATGCAGGCCACATGGTCCGCATTCCTGACACAAGAGTCCCCAAAGAAGCTCCCTACTTCGAGCTTCGTCACGGCAAACGGTTACCAGGACTGCAAAGGAAACGAATCAGGAATTCCTCAAAGTCTCCCTGAAACATGTAACATCTCCACCGATACGTAGGAGTCTCTTGCTCAAGATTATGCAAACTGAGGAGGAAGCATCATCGGCCATCCATTTCAAATACCTCTGCCAGGCCCAGTTGGAGGATAGGCAGCAGAAGGAATGCACCAAACGCCCGGCATCCCAACCGCCCACCTCACCAAACAATCCCTGCCCTCCTGTGGCAATGCATGCAGACCCAGCTTCGGACTATTGAGTCATCTCAGGACCCCCAACACTAGAGTGGATTAAAGTCATCCTCAGTCCCGAGGAGCTGCCTAAGAAATGTGGTGAGAGCTTCTGCCTTGACCACCCTCTCAGACAATCAGTTCCATCCCTCAACTACACTAGGTGAGCAAATGTTTCCTTGGGCGCAATTCAGCGGATTTAAATTAAACTCCGCTGAACGGCGCATTTTGCAGGGCGTTCTTCGTCAGCTGCAGCGCCGAGAAATACCCCGTTATCCAAAGGCACTTTGATGGCCCTTTTGACCTCGGGGAGTTTGTCCCCGCCAAGGCCCCACTTCAAGCAGAATCGAGCCCAATGCTTCCACTTTCAATCTATTTTCCCTGTTATTTGACCCCTCTGCTGAGGTGACAGGTCGTTCCTATTTATCCAAACATACACTGGAAAAATCAATGCAGCCGATCAGAAATCCTATTCGCTTCTATAAAAGGATGTGTTTAAACCAGGTGTCTACCTAACTCTACTGCTTGAAATGCGAAGGATTTATGGGATGCCTTTGCGGAGAAGTGCCAAGTATAACTGTGGTCAGAGCTTTGCATTGCTTCAGTTCGTCATTAGTGCTAGTTTAGGTCTCCAGGAGATACAGCGCAAACGGTTCAAGTTAATGATTTATTTGGTTTCTGAAAGGCAACTTTTGATGCTGAACTCTTCTGTTATAGATGCACAAAGTTGAGGTAACGTTCTGATCTCTTCAATGATCAGCAATCTCAATCAATTTTCCTCATTGCGGCAAAATCTGCCAACGCAATAGAAATCAACTTGGCCACAACTTATTGAATCTATATCCCAAGCATTAAGAGTAACCATTCCACGTGTTCTAGTTCTGTAACTTTTACCCAAATCATTCACTGGGAAGTGAATCAGATTATACTTCTTCATATTATTTAAATGTGCAGAAATAGCACTCTGTGCATCAATGAATTCCTGCAGTTGGCCAACTCTGGGCAAGAAATTACAATGTGTGAAAGTAGCGGAAAGCATTAGGCAGTGCTATGGTAATATCACACCTATTGTTCATTAGGTTGATATCTTTTGCATTTGAATTTTATATTTCAAACTGATTTGTTTGCCAAAATCATTTTATTTTGTGAAATAATGCTGTCCATCATTACTGATCTAATCTTTCAGATTGACTTTAATTCTTTCATGCCCAATGGATCTAAAGAATTTCCCGATGGACGTTCAGACCTGCATAATGCAGTTGGAGAGCTGTAAGTAGCCGATTCCGTCATCAGAATTTGCCTGACCTGTCATTGTGTTTGATGAAGAATGTTGCCTCCCTGACAGCAGAACCAGTGAGCCCTCTTAGTTTTGATTGTCAACTGAAATGTAACAACGCCAAAGATTCCAAGAAGACGATTTCATGTGTGTGAATGATTTCCCCCAGGGTGAGATACAGTTCAGGGCGATGGCGGACCATAGTGTAATATGTCTTTGCTTTTATCTCTTCCCATATTTCTGCCTTTTTACCGGTTTTGTCGGCAGGCCGGCCTTTTAAACTAACGCAAAAAGATCGCAGATACCAGTTCCTCTGAATGCAATTTGCGCTAAAAATCGCTGAGGTCTTTTGCGCTAGTATGGCCAACTAGAGGCAAATTGTGCTTTAAAAAAGCAGCCTAGGTTAACTCCTGTTCGTGCCCTACTGTCCCTCTGTGCACAAAAGGTTACTTCATTACATTTTATTGGACCCTGCATGGGCTTTAGGATTCCCGATATGATGATCCCTGAAATAAAAATAAAACAGAAAGTGCCAGAAATACTCAGTCAGTTTGTCAGTGGGGGGAGATACAGAGTTGGCGTTTTGGACCCAATATGGCACGTCTTTTCATCTCTGTCCCTGATTGGTGAACAGCCCTTCTGTCAGACAGGATTCACACCGAGGGCTAACTCAGCAAAGGGGGCTGTGTATACGTTGTTACCTCTTATTATTTCTGAGTCTGTAATCCATTAACAGCCTTGGTTTTTCAGTCATTGTGTTTTCTTTAACCGATCGAAATTTGCAACATTATGAGACCATTTAGTCCATTGTGTTTGTACCATTTAAATAGATTTAACCTGGAGTTGAAACAGCATCAATTCGAAAAGCCAGCTTCTAGTATCCGTTTACAGTTTTCCATGTTGACAGCCTTAGCTCAGTGAAAGGTCCTTGAGTTCGAAGGTTGTGACTTCAAGTCCCCTGGAAACTTTAGCATATAATCCAAATGGTGCTTCAGTGCAACACAGAGAGAGAGCTGCTTTGCCAGGAGTGCTGCCCTGCCAGGTGTAATAGGATATTACACTAAGGTCTTGTCAGTTGGTGTAAAATATCCCTTGGCCACGATTTGAAGAAGAGCAGAGGGGTTCTTCCAATATTTATCCCCCTCAACCAACAGCACCAGATATAGATGATCTTATTGCTGCCGGGAGCGTGCCATGTGCAAATTGGTTGCTGCATTTCCCTACAGCATTGATTACAACTCTAACTTCTTCCATTGGCTGCACATCATTTTGGGACTTCCTGAGACGCGATATAAACGCAAGTTCTTTTTTCTCATAATCTGCCGACTCTTCGACCTGGGCTATTTTCTTGGCAGTATTTGTCGGTGATGGTCTGCCGTCTACCTCAGCTGGAACAGGAATTGAACCTGCGCTGTTGGTGTTAGTCTGAATCGTATGCTCGCCAACTGAGCTAACCGCTCACCTCAAGCCTTTCTTGATAGTGAGCTCAAATAGCTTGGGCAATACACATTCACCCTTTAGGGGCAGCACGGCTAAAGTTACAGAAAAAATAAACATTGTAAAGATAACTTAGACAGAGAAAAGCCGTTCCCATTCGCTGATGATACAAGATCTACAGGACACAGATTTAAGGTTCTGGGCAAGAGATACAGGGAGGATGTGAAGAGGAACTTTTTTCCCACATATTGAAATGACTTGGGACTGCCGATGAGAATGGTGGAAGCAGAGGCAAAAGAAACATAGAAAATACATAGAAAATAGGAGCACGAGGAGGCCATCCAGCCCTTTGAGCCTGCTCCACTATTCATTATGATCATGGCTGATCATCCAACTCAAAGCTTTCCCGCTTTCCCCCCCTATCCTTTGACCCCCTTCATCCCAAGTGCTATATCTAATTGCTTCTTGAAACCATACAATATTTTGGCCTCAACTACTTCCTGTGATAATAAATTCCACAGGCTCACAACTCCCTGGGTGAAGAAATTTCTCCTGATCCCCATCCGAAATGGTCTACCCCGTATCCTCAGATTGTGATACCTCCATTTACCCTGTCCAGTCTTGTTAGAATTGTATAGATTTCTATGAGATTCCCCCCGCATTCTTCTGAACTCCAGCGAATACAATCCTAACCGATTCAATCTCTCCTCGTACGTCAGTCCCGCCATCCCAGGAATCAGTCTGACCAATTTCAGAAGGAAATTGGATCACAGTAGGGAGTGTTAACATTCAAAGAGAAAGTAAAACACATTGTGATTTCATGTTTTTCAATAAAAAAAATGTTTGTACATTCGTAAAGGAAACAAAGTAAGCACTACTAACTTAACGCCATAGTTCATAACCAAGCATGCTATAAATCCAGCTTCACTATTACTCCCCACACCCTGCCTCCCCTCCAAGGCTTATGCTGTCTTACAAAATCTTTCATTCCCTGTTCCTGGGACCAACCCAAAGGTATGCCACAGGCAACTAGAGTTCACTTTAATTCCCTTCAGGATCCCAGCTATTCTCCAAGTTACAGTATTTTTGTGGAGATCCTTCTGTTCGCTTCTGGCTAAGAGATCCCCAGTTTCTTTAAAGACCTCACCGCTGTGGGCTCCTTGGTTCCTTATCCTGCGTTCGAGGGCTAGTTTAGCACAGTGGGCTAAACAGCTGGCTTGTCATACAGAACAAAGCCAGCAGCACAGGTTCAATTCCCGTACCAGCCTCCCCAAAGAGGTGCCGGAATGTGGCGACTGAGGGCTTTTCACAGTAACTTCATTTAAGCCTACTTGTGACAATAAGCTACTATTATTATTTAGACAGCCAAAGACTGAGTTTCCTAATCGGCTCCTACACCTTCGGTACATTTGCTGGTCCTACAGTTCCTAGCAGATTCTTTCTCTCTGACTATTCCAAACTGACGGGTTTTCTGTCTCAAGGCTAACCACCTTTCGCTGTGAGTCCACTGTAGATTTCTTCATCTAGCTTCATGCCAGGCAAATCTTCCAGATTCTTTTTCCCCTCCCATGAATATCAAGCCTCCTTCGACAGCACCTTCCAAACCTCTGACCTCTACCATCAGAAAGGACAAGGGCATCAGATAGGTGGAAGCAGCGCCACTGCAAGTTGCCCTCCAAGCCACACACCATTCTGACATGAAACTATATTGCTGTTCCTTCACTGTCACTGGGTCAAAATGGAGGAACTGTGGGTGAATCTACAGCACATGAATTGAATTGGTTGAAGAAGATGGCTCACCACCACCTTTTCAAGGGCAATTAGGGATGGGAAATAAAAGCTAGCCGAGCCAGTGATGCCCACGCACTGTGAAAGAGGAAAACACAACTGGACTGGAGTCTCCACCTGCATTTCGGGGAGGCAGTGGTGTAGTTCTATTGTCGCTGGACGACTAAGCCAGAGACCCAGAGTCATACCCTGGGGACCCGGGTTTGAATCCTACCATGGCAAATGATGAAATTTGAATCAATAGAAATCTGGAATTAAAAGTCTAAATGTGACCATAAAACCATTGTTCACTGTTGTAAACACCCATGTGGTTCACTAATGCCCTTTAGGGAAGGAAATCTGTCATCCTTACCGACATTGGCCTACATGTGACTCCAGATCCACAGCAATGTGGTTGACTCTTAAATGCTCTCAGGGATGGGCAATAAATGTTGGCCACAGCAATGCCCACATTCCATGAACTAATTCTGCACAGTGCATGATACAGTTATAGGGCGCGATTCCCCCAACGGGAGTCTACGTGCCGACGCCGGAGTGAAAACCGGAGTGTTTCACTCCGGCGTCAGAGCCTGCTCTCAGCCCCCCATTCTCTCGCCCCCGGGGGGCTAGGAGCTGCGTCGCGTAATTTACGCGCACTGGGCGGCGCCGATAAATGACGCGGCCGGCGCCGGGTAAATGATGTCACCTACGCATGCGCGGTTGCTGTCCTCCCCGAGGCCGCCCTGCAAGAAGATGGTGAATGGATCTTGTGGGACAGTGGAGGACCTCCTTTAGAGAGGCCGGCCCGCCGATCGGTGTGCACCGATCACGGGCCAGACCTTATTGGAGGCCCCACCGGTGCAGGAATCCCTCTCCCCCCCCCCCCAAACAGGCCGCTCTCCCAGCATTCCCACGCAGTTCCCACCGGCAGCGATCAGGTGTGGACGGCGCCGGCGGGAACCTGTCGTGTTGGGGCGGCCGCTCGGCCTATCCGGGCCGGAGAATCGGCGCTCGCTTTTGCAAACGGCAAGCGGCGATTCTCCCAGCGGCCAGCCGTGATTCTCGCCGCGCTGGTTTGGGGGGAGGGGGAGAATCGCATGCGGGTGTCGGTGTAGCGTGGCGGGACACGCGTGGCACCCCGGCGATTCTCCCACGGGGCGTGGGGGGGAGAATTCCGCCCATTATTTTATCTGCTTAAGGTGCAGGCCTGACTAATAGTTATCTCCTTTTGCTCCCTTGACTCAGTAAGCTGCACCCTTCACCAGAACAAAATTGCAACTGCCTTTTGTGAGGAAAAGCAAGATAAATTAAGCAAAGAAAGCTTCCAACTCCCATGGCCCATCTCCGTGATAACATTACATATTTTGGGATTTTCCAAAACAGAAATGTAAAGAAATTATTTTTACCTTCAAAGCAACTTCTTGATTTTGTGAGCCATATGAATAATTCAAACATCCAATAGAATTCATTGCCCTCTCTCCAGACTTGCTGTGTCCATCAAGAAACGTCCATGTTTACAAACTGCCTCTTGCTTCTTTTCATCTGAGAGCTAGGTAAAAAAAATGAACTCTTTTGCTGAGATAAGGGTAGATCACCTGACTTTACCTAAAGCTTAGTGATAGGTCACCCATTGTTTAATTGATATTGTCACTATGAATTCTGGCCTTATAGCATATACTGTGATTAATTCAGGCTGACTTGATTTGCTTTCACTTTAAGCTTGTTTACTAGGTTTTTAATCATGCTATAACCATTTAACATTTTAATCTCCAGCCTAAAAGTGATGCCATTAAAATCAAAGTTAGGCCCCTAAGACACATGAATTATGGAATCATATATTCGCATTTTCAGGCAAATACATTTTCAGGACTCTTGAGATGGTGCAGGAGAATGGGATGGATTTGGCTGTTCTACAGCGAGGCAGCATGGTTGCGATTTGCAAGATGGCCTCCTTCTTTGATATAGATAGGCTGCAAAATTGGGCGGAGAAATGGCAGATGGAATTTAACCTGGACAAATGCGAGGTGATGAACTTTGGTAGATCCAATTCAGGCGGGAGCTATAAAATAAATAGCAGAACCATCAGGAACATAGACACACAAAGAGATCTGGGCGTGCAGGTCCACAGATCCTCTTATAGACTGACCTGATTAATATTACACTCCTATATGCTTCACCCGATGCCGGTGTCTATGTATTTACATTGTGTATCTTGAGTTGCCCTATTATGTATTTTCTTTTTATCTTCTCTTTTCATTTCATGTACTAAATGATCTGTTTGAGCTGCTCGCAGAAAAATACTTTTCACTGTACCTTGGTATCGTGACAATAAACAAATCCATCCACCATCCTTAAAAGTGGCAGCACAGGTGGAAATGGTGGTAAAGAAAGCAGATGGTATGCTTGCCTTTTCGGACAGGGCATCAGGTATAAAAGTGGTTGGGCCACATTTGGAATACTGTGTCCCAGTGTCACCGCACTATCAGAAGGATGTGGAGGCTTTGGAGAGGGTGCAGAAAAGATTCTGTACCAGGATGTTTCTGGTATGGAGGGTATTAGCTATGAGGAGAGATTGAATAAACTGGGATTGTTCTCCCTAGAGAGACGGAGGCTGAGGGGCGACCTGATAGAAGTTTATAAAATTATGAGGGGTATAGATAGGGTGAACAGTTGGCGGCTTTTTCCCAGGGGGGAAATGACAATTACAAGGGGGCACAAGTTCAAGGTGAGGGGGAAAGGTTCAGTGAAGGTGTGCGGGGATGTTTTGCACACAGAGGGTGGTGGTGGCCTGGACTGCACTGCCAAGTGAGGTGGTTGAGGCAGATACATTAGCGACCTTTAAGACTTATCTGGATAGACAAATGAACTGACGGGGTATAGAAGTATACAGTCGGTTGGTCTAGATAGGACGCGTGATCGTGCAGGCTTGGACGACCAAAAGGCCTGTTCCTGTGCTGTACTGTTCTTTGTTCTTTGTCATATAATGACTCCATTGGCTATATTAGTCCATTGCAGAGGGACCTGGGGAGACATATTCCTGGCGGTGGCCAATTAAGGAGATGTTATTGGGGTTGCTGTGCCGCCCCTCCCCCCCCCAACCCCCCGCCAAGAACTGCCAGTCGACTCAGATGGCAGACTGCTCAGCAGCGTAAGCAGTGCCGCAGGTAGCAGTGGCCACAGGTAAGGCTGCAGCTCCGGCGAGAGTGTGCTTAAATGATTGTGCCCTCACAGAGGGGTAAGTGGGGTCGCCAGGGCCAGGAACCCCAGCTCAACTGAGCTTCTGCTGGGCAGCCAATCTTCCAGCTTTCCCTCGGCTGGCAAAATGGCATGTCAGCAGTAAGACCTTGCACACACCAGCCAATGCCTCAGAAGTTGCTGAACACAGCGGGTCTGGTGGCCTGAAGTGCATATGTTTTAATGCAAGGAGCATTACGGGTAAGGCAGATGAACCTAGAGCTTGGATTAGTACTTGGAACTATGATGTTGTTGCCATTACAGAGACCTGGTTGAGGGAAGGGCAGGATTGGCAGCTAAACGTTCCCGGATTTAGATGTTTCAGGCGGGATAGAGGGGGATGTAAAAGGGGAGGCGGAGTTGCGCTACTTGTTCGGGAGAATATCACAGCTATACTGCGAGAGGACACCTCAGAGGGCAGTGAGGCTATCTGGGTAGAGATCAGGAATAAGAAGGGTGCAGTCACAATGTTGGGGGTATACTACAGGCCTCCCAACAGCCAGCGGGAGATAGAGGAGCAGATAGGTAGACAGATTTTGGAAAAGAGTAAAAACAACAGGGTTGTGGTGATGGGAGACTTCAACTTCCCCAATATTGACTGGGACTCACTTAGTGCCAGGGGCTTAGACGGGGCGGAGTTTGTAAGGAGCATCCAGAAGGGCTTCTTAAAACAATATGTAAACAGTCCAACTAGGGAAGGGGCGGTACTGGACCTGCTATTGGGGAATGAGCCCGGCCAGGTGGTAGATGTTTCAGTAGGGGAGCATTTCGGTAACAGTGACCACAATTCAGTAAGTTTTAAAGTACTGGTGGACAAGGATAAGAGTGGTCCGAGGATGAATGTGCTAAATTGGGGGAAGGCTAATTATAACAATATTAGGCGGGAACTGAAGAACATAGATTGGGGGCGGATGTTTGAGGGCAAATCAACATCTGACATGTGGGAGGCTTTCAAGTGTCAGTTGAAAGGAATACAGGACCGGCATGTTCCTGTGAGGAAGAAAGATAAATACGGCAATTTTCGGGAACCTTGGATGACGAGTGATATTTGTCAGGGCTAAAAGGCTGGGAACAGACGAAGCCTGTGTGGCATATAAGGAAAGTAGGAAGGAACTTAAGCAAGGAGTCAGGAGGGCTAGAAGGGGTCACGAAAAGTCATTGGCAAATAGGGTTAAGGAAAATCCCAAGGCTTTTTACACGTACATAAAAAGCAAGAGGGTAGCCAGGGAAAGGGTTGGCCCACTGAAGGATAGGCAAGGGAATCTATGTGTGGAGCCAGAGGAAATGGGCGAGGTACTAAATGAATACTTTGCATCAGTATTCACCAAAGAGAAGGAATTGGTAGATGTGTCTGGAGAAGGGGGTGTAGATAGCCTGGGTCACATTGTGATCCAAAAAGGCGAGGTGTTGGGTGTCTTAAAAAATATTAAGGTAGATAAGTCCCCAGGGCCTGATGGGATCTACCCCAGAATACTGAAGGAGGCTGGAGAGGAAATTGCTGAGGCCTTGACAGAAATCTTTGGATCCTCGCTGTCTTCAGGGGATGTCCCGGAGGACTGGAGAATAGCCAATGTTGTTCCTCTGTTTAAGAAGGGTAGCAAGGATAATCCCGGGAACTACAGGCCGGTGAGCCTTACTTCAGTGGTAGGGAAATTACTGGAGAGAATTCTTCGAGACAGGATCTACTCCCATTTGGAAGCAAATGGACGTATTAGTGAGAGGCAGCACGGTTTTGTGAAGGGGAGGTCGTGTCTCACTAACTTGATAGAGTTTTTCGAGGAGGTCACTAAGATGATTGATGCAGGTAGGGCAGTAGATGTTGTCTATATGGACTTCAGTAAGGCCTTTGACAAGGTCCCTCATGGTAGACTAGTACAAAAGGTGAAGTCACACGGGATCAGGGGTGAACTGGCAAGGTGGATACAGAACTGGCTAGGCCATAGAAGGCAGAGGGTAGCAATGGAGGGATGCTTTTCTAATTGGAGGGCTGTGACCAGTGGTGTTCCACAGGGATCAGTGCTGGGACCTTTGCTCTTTGTAGTATATACAAATGATTTGGAGGAAAATGTAACTGGTCTGATTAGTAAGTTTGCAGACGACACAAAGGTTGGTGGAATTGCGGATAGCGATGAGGACTGTCTGAGGATACAGCAGGATTTAGATTGTCTGGAGACTTGGGCGGAGAGATGGCAGATGGAGTTTAATCCGGACAAATGTGAGGTAATGCATCTTGGAAGGTCTAATTCAGGTAGGGAATATACAGTGAATGGTAGAACCCTCAAGAGTATTGAAAGTCAAAGAGATCTAGGAGTACAGGTCCACAGGTCATTGAAAGGGGCAACACAGGTGGAGAAGGTAGTCAAGAAGGCATACGGCATGCTTGCCTTCATTGGCCGGGGCATTGAGTATAAGAATTGGCAAGTCATGTTGCAGCTGTATAGAACCTTAGTTAGGCCACACTTGGAGTATAGTGTTCAATTCTGGTCGCCACACTACCAGAAGGATGTGGAGGCTTTAGAGAGGGTGCAGAAGAGATTTACCAGAATGTTGCCTGGTATGGAGGGCATAAGCTATGAGGAGTGGTTGAATAAACTCGGTTTGTTCTCACTGGAACGAAGGAGGTTGAGGGGCGACCTGATAGAGGTATACAAAATTATGAGGGGCATAGACAGAGTGGATAGTCAGAGGCTTTTCCCCAGGGTAGAGGGGTCAATTACTAGGGGGCATAGGTTTAAGGTGAGAGGGGCAAGGTTTAGAGTAGATGTACGAGGCAAGTTTTTTACGCAGAGGGTAGTGGGTGCCTGGAACTCGCTGCCGGAGGAGGTAGTGGAAGCAGGGACGATAGGGACATTTAAGGGGCATCTTGACAAATATATGAATAGGATGGGAATAGAAGGATACGGACCCAGGAAGTGTAGAAGATTGTAGTTTGGTCGGGCAGTATGGTCGGCACGGGCTTGGAGGGCCGAAGGGCCTGTTCCTGTGCTGTACATTTCTTTGTTCTTTGTTTGTTGTTCTATTTTTCCACTGATTGTAGATTCTAAAACTAGGGGCCATAGTCTAAATATTATGGACAGACCGTTCAGGAGCCTTGTTAGGAGCACTTCTTCACGCAAAGGGTGGTAGAGATCTGGAACATTCTCCCACATACATCAGTTGAAGCTAGGACAATTGTTAATTTTAAATGTGGAATAGATTTTTGTCAAGGAAAGATATGAAGGGATATGTGCCAAAAGCAGGTAGTTGGGCCACAGATCAGCCATGATTTCAATAAATGGCAGGATAGGCTTGAAGGGCTGAATGGCCTACTCCTGTTCCTATGTTCCTGCGCCATTTTGCCATCCTACCCACTCAAGCAACAAACCATTCTGACGTGGAAACATATCTCATTCCTTCGCTGTCGCTGGGCCAAAATCCTCGAATTCCCTTGCTAACAGCACAATGGGTTTACCTACACACAGGGACTGCAGCGGCTCAAGAAGGCAGCACACCACCACCTTCACAAGGACAATTATGGATGGGTAGTAAATGCTGGCCTAGCCAGCGACTCCCACATCCTGTAAACTAATATTTTTTTAAACCCGGAATTAATATTTTTTGGAGATTTCTGTGGGTTTTATTACATTATTGTATTCGGTTGTGGGAAGCTTCCTGGCAGGGTTCTCAGACACAATAACACCTAATTTCAAAAAGTTATTAAGGTTATTAAGTAGAACGTTTCATAGCCTCAGCACATCAAAGGTTCTGTTGACATCGGGGCTCGGGAGAAATTTCATCCTTGATGATCAAGACCATCCTTTTCTGCTCCACCACGCATGAAAAGAGATACTTTCTGTATCTGTTAAAATAATAACACATGACCGGTAGCTCCAACCTCTTTCAAAACCTCTTTCTGTGTGCAGTTGATGTATGGAGCTGTAACCTGAGGCAGCCTTATGGATTTCTGTTCGATGTTTGGGTGAGTGGCAGAATTTGAAATGTGTGTGCATACCCACCAAACCACTGTTGCTCTCAGATTTACCCCCATTACCAGTTAAATAATATTTGAGCAGTAATGTGTTGAAACAGTTAAAGCATTCATAACATAAGGATCTGAGCTTCCAGTCAACGGCCCCTGGACTTCTATATTTACATATGTTTCAGGAAGAAATGCTTTAATCCAATTTGCCCCTGATCAAGCTCCTCAGATATGTCTCAAAGTGATTGATAAACAGTGAAATATTTTGATCCATATTGCCTATTACAAGGGAATGCCAACCTATTCTATTGAGGAGGTGCGTCAGAATTTTATCTGAGTCTTTTCTTATTTATTCTTGGCATGTGAGCGTGGCTGGCAAGGCCAGTATTTATTGCTCATCCCTCATTGTGCCTTGAGAAGGTGGCGGTGAGCTGTCTTCTTGAACCATTGCAGTCCACGTGGTGGATGTACAGCCTGGGGTCTGTTAGGAAGAGAGTATCTGTATTGTTTCATCCAGTAACTGTGAACAAAATTACATTAAGTTCCAAGGCAAGAGGGTGTGTGATTTGGAGGTGATCGTTTTTTAATATAAGTTCAGAGTATCCAATTCTTTTTTTTCCAATTAAGGGGCACTTTAGCGGAGCCAATCCACCTACCCTGCACATCTTTTTTGGGTTGTGGAGGTGAAACCCATGAAGACACGGGGAGAATGTGCAAATTCCACAGAGACAGTGACCTGGGGCTGGGATTGAACCCGAGTCCTCAGCGCCGTGAGGCAGCAGTGCTAACCGCCGCACCACCCGATTTGGAGGTGATCTTGCAGTGGTGGCATTCCCCTGGGTGCCTTGACCTTATTCTTCTGAGGTGTTAGAAGTGTCATAATATGCACACAGGTATATGATGGTGCACAGACAGGCAGTGATTGACACACAGGATGACCAGTGAACACACAGAACACAGCAGCCAATCACCAGACAGGACACAACCACTATAAAGCCAGAGAGCACTAGTTTTCCCGAGCTCTTGGGATCCAGCCTCTGAGACAGTCAGAGCCCGGGAGCAACAACTAGAACATACACCATGTGGTAGTAAGATAGTCTGGTCAGGTTAGCCTCAGGTCTCCAGTCAAGTCAGCATAGTGTCAACCCACAGTTAAAGTATGTATGATAGTTAAGAGTTCAATAAAATCGAGTTGCATTTCTTCAAATGTTGGAAGCCTGTCTCTCTCACTGCTGCAGCAAACGCAGTCCTCGCAGACCCGGCATACCCAACACATCAAGAAATTGCAATTTGGAAGGTGCTGTTGAAGAAGCCTTGACACGTTGCTGCAGGGTATTGCTGCATATTGCTTATACTGTGCTAGCCATGGTGGATGGCATGCCAGTCAGGTTTGCTGGTCTGTCCTGGATGTGTCAAGATTTTTGGGTTTTGTTGGCGTTGCACTCATCCGGGTAAGGGGAGAATATTCCAGCAGATAACTGATTTTTCCCTTGTAGGTAGTGGCCAGGCTTTGGGGAGTCAGGAGGTGAGTTCCAGTACAGTCAGTCTCTGCCCTGCTCTTGCAGCTACAGTGTTTATATGGCTGGTCCAGTTCAGTTTCTGGTCAATGATAACCTCTCGGATGTTGATGTTGAGGGATTCAGCAATGGTAATGCCATTGAATGTCCTGGGGAGTTAGCTGTTGTATTCTCTCATGTTGGTAATAGTAATTGCCTGGCACTTGTGTGACAAGGATTATTCTTGAATGATAAAATATTCTGTCAGGTGTCTTTGACTTCATCGACCTCTTCACATATTGAGCCAGATCTTGATATCATGGTTGTGTAGTGGTAACAAGAGGCCCAGGATGATGGTCTGGCGATGTGAGTTCAAATCCCACCACAGTGGTTGGAATTTAAATTCAACTGATCAAATAAGTCCATAAGACCATAAGACAGAGGAGCAGAATTATGTCATTCGGCCCACCGGGTCTGCTCTGCCATTCAATCATAGAATCATAGAATTTACAGTGCAGAAGGAGGCCATTCAGCCCATCGGGTCTGCATTGGCCCTTGGAAAAAGCACCCTACTTCAGCCCACGCCTCCACCCTATCCCTGTAACCCAGTAATCCCACCTCACCTTTTGGTCACTTAAGGGGCACTTTAGCATGGCCAATTGACCTGACCTGCAAAGCTTTGGACTGTGGGAGGAAACTGGAGCGCCCGGAGGAAACCCACGCAGACACGGGGAGAAAGTGCAAACTCTAAACAGAAGGTCACCTGAGACCGGAATTGAACCCGGGTCCCTGGTGCTGTGAGACAGCAGTGCTAACCACTGTGCAACCGTGACGCCCCCATGGCTGATATATTTCTCATCCCCATTTTCCTGCCTTCTCTGGAAAATAAAGCCAGTCTCAGTGACGGTGACCATGACAACTGTCGTCGATTGACTTAAAAACCCATCTGGTTCACTAATATCCTTCAGGGAAGGACGTCTGGCGCCTTTATGTTCTCTGGCTTACATGTGACTCCAAACCCACAGTGACGAGGTTGACTTTAAACTATCCATCTGAAATGTCCTAGGCAAATGCTGTCTTAGCAGCGATGCCCACCTCCCAACAAAATAGTTTTTAAAAAACAAGCAATGGTAAGCAGATGGCGTGAATTTAATGGGCAGGATTGTGGTAACCACTGTGTTCCGATATTAGAGGTTGTACGGTAGAACCTGCACTACAGGTTCACCTGTGGCCCCTGCATGCTCGCTCCGCCCAGGAGGTGGGGTATAAATATGCGTGGCCTCCAGCTCGCAGCCATTTCGCCAGCTGCTGTGGGAGGCCACACATCTGATACCAATAAAGCCTCAGTTTGGATTCAACTTCATCTCCAGTCAAATTGATCGTGCCTCAAGGATTCTCCAGCCAGGCCCACCTGACCAGCGGAAATTCCCGACCGAGGTCAATGGACATTTACATGGTCCG
This sequence comes from Scyliorhinus torazame, assembly GCF_047496885.1. NCBI lineage: Eukaryota > Metazoa > Chordata > Chondrichthyes > Carcharhiniformes > Scyliorhinidae > Scyliorhinus > Scyliorhinus torazame. Next base: position 35,461,634 of record NC_092715.1, on the reverse strand, counting down.
CGCCCCGCCTGTGGCGACCTTGCGGCGGAAGGGACGGAAGAATCCAGCCCAATGTCCCTCCCACTTTTCGCCTCTGTTTTCCTGAAAGTTAAATGGGGAGAAGTGTGAGATAGATTCTGACTCGATTTCGTCCACTCTGTACCAATACACCAGAATTCAGAGTTGCCCGACTTTGATTCTGAGCTGAAAGGTATGGGGAAGAGGGAGTGATTCACTCCGAGGCCGATGCCATTGTTGCTTCCTAACTACACAATGGCTGAAGTAAAGGATGTTCTCTTAATTGGGTATAAACTTCTGACTGCTTTGTCCAAATGTAGCTGTTAGCATCTCATGTAAAGCCAGATGTGATGCAACATCTGAAGAATTAAAATTGAATGAACATGCACAGATGAGTCCAATCATGCACAAGCAAATTCTCCTGCTCACGTCGACGCTTATCAGGCTCAAATGTATCTCTTCAAGCTGCTGCAATTGTTGCAAAGGTGGACAGGGAATGTGCAACTTTTAATCCACAAAATCATGAGTTATCTATCGCTGAAGCCAGATTGCCCTGTTTCATACAGGATGGTTGCTCAACTTGACCTAAACTAAAACTTGATGCTTCTTCCTATTCAATTCCTACTGTTCCTTCCTAACATACCACAATGACACATGGAAGTGCTTTTCCACTGGAATGTTTAACAGGGAGTTAATTGACTTGATGTTAGTGCACTCAATGTGGACACCTCACGTGTCTGATTTGGAGCTTCTCATGCTGAAATTGTGATCTAAAACATTAGAGGATGAATTTAACAAGAGAGTCTTCTTAGTTCTGAAAAGAAAGACATGTTGTCAAAGACCTCTTGTCGCGCATTCATCGGATGCAAGTATGCAAAATTTCAAATGATGAGACCAGTTTATGCCACAGAAGAAAAGGGACTCTGATTGGCCAAAACATTGCCACAGAGAACACCAAAGGGAACTATAGGCTCCCCATGTTTTCGGGTAACTCCAAAACGATGCAAGATTTGAATATATTCCTTTTGCTTGCAGAGAATCAATCCCAGGATATGAGAGTGTGGTGCTTCTAGCAAGCATAAAGGAGCCACTTAATAAGCTTGACTGATTATTTTTAATTTGTTGTTAGTGTAGCTATTGGCACACTCAGGGTTGTCCAGCCAGTACTGCAGAATTACACCTAACAGTAGTCATTTTGTTTTGGGTTTTCCAAGCATGGGCTGGGTGAGCATGCTCAGAACTCTGCGCGTTATGAACAGACAGAGGAACATGTTGTTTACCCTATTTCTCCCCATCTTTCTTGAAGACAGTGGTTCAGACTATGTTATGAGCCAGTGAGCGGCACATTTGTACCATTCTCAAATGACCACTCTTACGTCTGAGCCTAGATGGTGTCATCTGGTGTCATAAACCTTAGAGGAATCATAACTGAGCCTGTCCCATTCCTCTGTCAATGTTTCCTAACATACACTAAACCATACCTGAATTTTATACAGCTCAGCGGAGTGCTCTAACTGTAGGTTATCTTTCTGCAGTCCAGAGAAAAAGCCTGGGGTTTTACAGGACTGTGATATATTTCCCCACTGAGCTGGTAATGAAGATCCTGTTTAGATCTTGTTTTTTATTATAATGGATAAGCAATTAATTTTTACAATCAGTAGAATAATTTAAAATCAACACCTTCAGTCAGATCAGTTCTAAAATCAAAGAATGTTTAACAGGACAGAAAATTTGGCGAATAAAGTTTGTCTCACTCCTGAACAATATCCAAATACTTTTAACATTCAATTTGCGTATTGCTGAACAAAGACACATGCCGTCAAAGTTTTCCTCTTGCACTGATCAGGACAGATGCAAGAATATCTATCTAGAGCAGCACGGTAGCACAAGTGAATAGCACTTGGCTTCACAGCACCAGGGTCCCAGGTTCGATTCCCTGCTGGGTCACTGTCTGTGCGGAGTCTGCACGTTCTCCCCGTGTCTTCGTGGGTTTCCTCCGGGTGCGCCGGTTTCCTCCCACAGTCCAAAGACATGCAGGTTAGGTGGATTGGTCATGATAAATTTCCCTTAGTGACCAAAAAGGTTAGGAGGGGTTATTGGGTTACGGGGATAGGGTGGAAGTGAGAGCTTAAGTGGGTTGGTGCAGACTCGATGGGCCGAATGGCCTCCTTCTACACTGTATGTTCTATGTTCTAATATCAAATTTTATAGGGAACAGCAATTCGTATGGCATAGAGAATTGGGTGCTAATTGGTTGATAAGCAGACTCAGATTAGTCAAGGTGTTAATATTTATAATCGCTTATTGTCACAAGTAGGCTAAAATGAAGTGATTGTGAAAAGTCCTTAGTTGCCACATTCCGACGCCTGTTTGGGGAGGCCGGTACGGGAATTGAACCCGCGCTGCTGGCCTTGTTCTGCATTACAAGCCAGCTGTTTAGCCCAATGCGCTACACCAGCCCCTGTTGCCATGGAAAATGCACCCTTCAGTTGTCCCCCTAGCTTTTGTTTAAATTCAAAAAAGGCAAGACAAAAATACCTGTCTCTATTTTTCAGCAGGATGTTTTGAGTATTCTTCGAGTTTGATCCTTCTAAAAATATTTATTGGTTCCGCTACAAATTGTGATTTGCAGCAGAGAATTCTAACATTCCATCCATTTGAACAGATTAACAGAGAAATTCTTGTGGCAGGATAAAGCTGCCCTGATTGATTGGCAGCCCTTCAACAAACATTCACTCCCACCACCACTGACGCACAAGGGCCTGGAAACACCACCAATTGGAAATTCCCCTCCAAGTGACTCATAGATATCATAGTATTTACAGTGCAGAAGGAGGCCATTTGGCCGATCAAGGCTGCACCGGCCCTTGGAAAGAGCACCCCACCCAAACCCACACCTCCACCCTATTCCCGTAACCCAGCAACCCCACCCCACCTTTTGGACACGAAGGGCAATTTACCATAGCCAATCCACCTAACCTGCACATCTTTGGACTGTGGGAGGAAACCGGAGCGCCCGGAGGAAACCCACGCACACACGGGGAGAACTTGCAGACTCCGCACAGACAGAGACCCAAGCCGGGAATCGAACCTGGGACCCTGGAGCTGTGAAGCAATTGCTAACCACTGTGCTATCGTGCTGCCCACTCATCGTTCTAACTTTGAAATATATATATTTGCTCCTTCACTGTTGCTGGGTTAAAATTCTGGAACTCCCTCCCTTACAGCACTGTGGATGTACCTACACCACATGGACTGTAGCAGTTCAAGGAGGCAGCTCAGCACTACCTTCTCATAAGAACATAAGAACTAGGAGCAGGAGTAGGCCATCGGCCCCTCGAGCTTGCTCCGCCATTCAGTGAGATCATGGATGATCTTTTGTGGACTCAGCTCCACTTTCCGGCCCGAACATCATAACCCTTAATCCCTTTATTCTTCAAAAAACTATCTATCTTCACCTTAAAAACATTTAATGAAGGAGCCTCTACTGCTTCACTGGGCAAGGAATTCGATAGATTCACAACCCTTTGGGTGAAGAAGTTCCTCCTAAACTCAGTCCTAAATCTACTTCCCTTTATTTTAAGGCTCTGCCCCCTAGTTCTTCTTTCACCCGCCAGTGGAAACCACCTGCCCGCATCTATCCTATCTATTCCCTTCATAATTTTATATGATTCTATAAGATCCCTCCTCATCCTTCTAAATTCCAATGAGTACAGTCCCAGTCTACTCAACCTCTCCTCGTAATCCAACCCCTTCAGCTCTGGTATTAACCTAGTGAATCTCCTCTGCACACCCTCCAGTGCCAGTACGTCCTTTCTCAAGTAAGGAGACCAAAACTGAACACAATACTCCAGGTGTGGCATCACTAACACCGTATACAATTGCAGCATAACCTCCCTAGTCTTAAACTCCATCCCTCTAGCAATGAAGGACAATATTCCATTTGCCTTCTTGATCACCTGTTGCACCTGTAAACCAACTTTTTGTGACTCATGTACTAGCACACCCAGGTCTCTCTGCACAGCAGCACGTTTTAATATTTTTATCATTTAAATAATAATCCCTTTTGCTGTTATTCCTACCAAAATGGATAACCTCACATTTGTCAACATTGTATTCCATCTGCCAGACCCTAGCCCATTCACTTAGCCTATCCAAATCCCTCTGCAGACTTCCAGTATCCTCTGCACTTTTTGCTTTACCACTCATCTTAGTGTCGTCTGCAAACGTGGACACATTGCCCTTGGTCCCCAACTCCAAATCATCTATGTAATTTGTGAACAATTGTGGGCCCAACACTGATCCCTGAGGGACACCACTAGCTACTGATTGCCAACCAGAGAAACACCCATTAATCCCCACTCTTTGCTTTCTATTAATTAACCAATCCTCTATCCGTGCTACTACTTGCCACTTAATGCCATGCATCTTTATCTGATGCAGCAACCTTTTGTGTGGCACCTTGTCAAAGGCTTTCTGGAAATCCAGATATACCACATCCATTGGCTCCCCGTTATCTACCGCACTGGTAATGTCCTCAAAAAATTCCACTAAATTAGTTAGGCACGACCTGCCCTTTATGAACCCATGCTGCGTCTGCCCAATGGGACAATTTCCATCCAGATGCCTCGCTATTTCTTCCTTGATGATAGATTCCAGCACCTTCCCTACTACCGAAGTTAAGCTCACTGGCTTATAATTACCCGCTTTCTGCCTACCTCCTTTTTTAAACAGTGGTGTCACGTTTGCTAATTTCCAATCCGCCGGGACCACCCCAGAGTCTGATGAATATCAAGGGCAATTAGGGATGAAAAAATAAATGCTGGCCAAGCCGATGATGATCACCTTGATTACTCTATCAGGCCACTCCTTTACCTTCTCAGCGGTAGTAAAAAAAAAAGGCTTAATTTGTGCAAATTCTTCTTCAAAACTGCAATCATTGGTAATATCCAAAAGAAACAATATTGCACTTTTGCCTTTCCACCTAATCAGCTTAATATTTTCTTTTTTGATATTGACAATGCTATTTTAAAAGTTACGATTATCTACATTGCAGAATGAAAACTAGGTGAGGAAAATAATTTTCAGGATTTGGCCATTATACCTTCAATAAAATATCAAAATGTCATAAAATTCTTTCAAAGCATTATTAAAGAAAGGCTTTGGTGTACACAGCAAACGTGACTCAACCCGAGAGGGACAGCATTACTTCCGATCACTCTGAGCAAACTCCCTTAATTTCCACTCGTTCCTCCTTTTCCAGCTAATTTCTAATCCAATTTGTTACCCTTTCTCTATAGCCCTTAATCTTCCTCAGTAATCTGCTGTGTCGAAGGCTTTCTGCAAACATTCAGTATCCACTTTAATCTCAGCAGCCTACAAAATCTTTTAAGCTAACCTGTCAAGTGGAACCTTATCATATTCTGTCAAAGTGGCAGGCTCAGCCTGTGTAGCTCTCCAGCTGCACAGATCACGGGCGCGATTGTCCGTCCCGCGTGCCGCCGCCGGTGGCAGGATTCTCCATCTCGCCAGCCGGCACAGTCCCTTATTCACAGGTTGTCAATGCAGGTTGGCTGTCAGGTTGGCCCTACTGGGTTGGCATCATGCCAACCTGGCAGTGCCAACCTGTGCCATGGGTACCAGGGCACTTCCTGGGTACGTCCCTCTCCCCCAGGAGCTATACTTTTGCATCCAGCAAAATTGGGTATTGGAGAGATCCAGGGTATTGGAGAGATTCACGCGACTGAATATCATTTTTCAAAAATCTGCCGACGTGGCTTCACCATGGCAAGGTACGAATATTCTGTGAGGGGAGAATCAGGGGAGGTGTTGCCAGCTGAAGCGATTTAAATTGATTAAAATCCATTAAAATATCTCATCCTTAGTGGACATGACCTTGTGATGTCACCGGCGAGGGACAGGGCGATCGAGAAACGCAATCAATTTTAAAATTTTTAGAAATTTAGAGTACCCAATTATTTATGTTTTTTCCAATTAAGGGGCAATTTAGCGTGGCCAATCCACCTACTCTACACATCTTTGGGTTGTGGGGGGTGAGACCTACGCAGACACGGGGAGAATGTGCAAACTCCACACGGACAGTGACCCAGGGCCGGGATTTAACTCGGGTCGTCAGCGCTGTAAGCAGCAGTGCTAACTACAGGGCCACCGTGCCGCCCGGGAAACGCAATCTCTTCTCTCCGGATTTTCCGCTCGTTTCGACGGTCTCTCTGATGGGAAAGCTGGTTAAAAATCGCCCCTGTTGTTCCATACACGACACTGCGTTCTTTAACAGGAACTCTCTTATTTATTACCTTCTTGTAAGTCTGTGAAATCCTCCACCCCAGAGAGCAGCGAAAGATGGGACATTGAATTTATTTAAGACTGAGTAAGATCAATTTTAGATAGATTGGGGAGTCAACGCTGAGGAGGGTGAGTTGACGTGTGAATCAGAGCTGGCGGTAATGAATTGGATTTATAACAATATGAATTCACAAAAGGATGTTGACTTGAATTGCATTAAATGCTGGGAAAACTCAGCAGGTCTGGCATGTTGCTGTTGATATGGGTCCGGGTTTACAGAACCCCAAAGTGTTTCATGGAGTTCAACCGACCCACAACTTTTAATAGATTGTGGTGTGGGGAGCACACGGCGTACTCACCAGGTGTGATACAACAAAAATGGACAAATGTTTATTCTATGAACTCAATTTAACATTTTAAAAACAATCATTGAATATCTTAACACCCATTACTTCAAAGATAACCCCAAAAGACTACAACACAAATAATCCTTCAAATTGTTCCTTTAAACATCCAAAAGACTTCAAACCTTCAAAAAGAGACATGAGGTTACATTCAATATATTTATAGTCTTTGGATTTGCAGACGTCAACAGACCAGCTCTGTGTTTTCTTCCTGCAGTTCTCAGCAAAACACACAGACACTCCCAGCTGCCTTTTTAAACTGAAACCAAAAGCAGAAGTGAGCTCAGCTTCCCCCACCCTCTGACATCACTTCAGTAATATGATCAGCTCCATTTCTCAAAGGTACATTGCTTAAACATCCATTTCTTAAAGGTACTCTCACATGACACCTCCCCCCAAGAAAAAAAATTGAACCATCAACTTCAAGATGGTTTCATTTTTCACCTTTGCACCATCAATTAAGAAATGCACACAGTAAAACACTTTACCGGTTCAAAAAACAACACACGCAAACAGGTATAATAATATAGTCCATTTTTTACCCCCGTTCTTCTTCCTCCAACCGAAATCCTTCCGTCCATCACATTCGTGACAAAGCATCGGCTAGAACCCGTCCTGCCACATGTACTATTTTTCAATGAAATGGCTCTAACAATAAACTCCAGCGAAACAGCCTCACATTGTTATTCCGGAATCGCTCCAAAAACGTCAATGGATTATGATCAGTATATATAATGGTGTCAGACGGATTGCTGGTCACATAAATGTGAAAATGTTGCAAAGCCAGCACCAAACTCAAAGTCTCCTTCTCAATCGTCGAATACTTTCTGGTGAGAATTCAATTTCTTTGAAAAATAACCAACAGGCCACTCTAGCCCTTCGTCGTCGTCTTGTAGAAGCACCACACCTACGCCCACATCACTCGCATCAACAGCCACTTTGAATGGTTTGGTATAATTTGGGATGACTAACACAGGAGCAGTGGTTAATACAGCCTTCAGGCCGCCAAATGCCTGTTGACACTCCGCTGTCCACTGGAATTTGTTATGCTTCTTGAGCAAGTCCGTCAGTGGAGCAACCACACTGCTAAAATCTGGTACAAACTTCCGGTAAAATCCACTCATACCAAGAAATCGCATTATTTCCCGTCGTGTCGAGGGTATCGGAAACTCCCCAATAACTTTTGTTTTCACATCCCGTGGGACCAATTGACCCGGTCCGATTGTATGGACAAGGAAAGTGACTTGGGCTTTTCCAAATTCACTTTTGGCTAGGTTTATCACCAAACCCGCCCCCTGAAGTTGATCGAATAACTCCATCAGATGTTTTAAATGGTCTTTCCATGTCTGGCTGAAAACTACCAGATCGTCGATATATACTGCACAATTGGGTACTCCTGAAACAACTTTGTTTGTTAACCATTGAAATGTAGCAGGGGAGTTTTTCATGCCAAATGGCATAACTTTGAATTAGTATATACCATCTGGAGTCACAAAAGCTGAAAACTCCTTCGCCCTTTCGGATAAAGGTGCCTGCCAGTAACGTTTAAGTAAATCCAGTTTAGAAATAAAAGCGGATTGTCCCACTTTCTCAATGCAATCCTCCAAACATGGGATAGGATAAGAATCCGTTCTTGTAACTGCATTCACCTTTCTATAGTCCACACACAAACGTTGAGTACCGTCTACTTTAGGTACCATCACTATGGGTGAGCTCCAATGGCTGCAACCCACTTCAATTTTGCCATTTTTACGCATACTCTCAATCTCTTTGTTAACCTGTGCCAATTTTAAAGGGTTAAGTTTATAAGGATGTTGTTTGATTGGAACAGCATTTCCCACATCTACATCATGTATAGCCATTTTAGTACTTCCCAATTTATCTCCACAAACTTGCCCATGTGATATCAATAACTCTTTCAGGTCAGTTTGTTTTTCCTCTGGAAGATAACTCAACAATTTTCCCAATTTTTACAAACTTCCTCATTTTCCAATTTAATTTGAGATATGTCAAATTCACAGTCATCTGGATTTGGTTTGTCACTTTGAGTTAGAATCATTAAAACCTCCTTTTTCTCTCCTTCCCTTTCAAAGTACCTTTGAAATGAAATTAATGAAATGAAAATTGATCATTGTCACAAGTAGGTTTCAAATGAAGTTACTGTGAAAAGCCCCTAGTCGCCATATTCCGGCACCTGTTCGGGGAGGCTGGTACAGGAATTGAACCGTGCTGCTGGCCTGCCTTGGTCTGCTTTCAAAGCCAGTGATTTAGCCCCTTTTAAGCATATTCACATGACACACTCAGTGAGTCGTGCTTCTATCTGGTATTTTTACCACATAATTCACCTCACTTAATTTCCTTTCAATTTAATATGATCCACAAAACCTAGCTTTTAATGGTTCACCTACCACTGCTATGGACTGTGGGTAGTCCATATCTAGTAAAGAATTTAAGTAACTCCTCCACAATATTTTTAGCTGTAATATTACGTACTGGAATGGCCTCCGGAAACTTAGTAGACACATCCATTATAGTCAAAAGATATTGATTCCCACTTTTTGTTTTAGGAAGCGGCCCTACACAATCAATGAGGACCCTTGCAAAAGGTTCTTCAAATGCTGGAATGGGTATTAAGGGCGCTGGTTTTATCATTGCTTGAGGTTTCCCTATCACTTGACATGTGCGACATGATTGACAAAATTTAACTACATCTTTATGTAGTCCAGGCCAATAAAAATGTTTCTGGATTTAGCTTGAGTTTTCCTTATCCCCAAATGACATCCACACTGGTACCTCATGTGCAACTCGCAACACCTGCTTTCTATACCCTACCGGCAATACTACTTGATGAACTTTTGCCCCACTTTTCATCCGCCTGCATATGTAAAGTCTCCATTTTCTCATCAAGACATCATTTTTATGGTAATAACACTCTGGTATACACTCAAATTCCTCTTCCGTGTACGCTTTCTGATACATCCGTTTTATTTCTATCTCCTTTTGTTGTAACTGCCAATCTTCCTGAACTAAAAATATCCGCCTCATCCTCCACCTGTTCTTGTTCTTTTTTAACCATCTGATCAAAAAGCGTTTCTGATAATTGCACTTCAATTTCATCTTCACTCTTTGATTTCTCCTCTTGTCTTAACCTGTGACTTTGCGACCTTGTTACTACACAATCCGGAAAAATCCCAGGATATCCATCCTTCAACACTTCAGCTGTCTGATTTTCCACTGGCTTATCAACCACAGTAGGCATCACTCCCACCTGCGATCCAGCTATATCATTACCCAAGATAAACTGTATTCCTGGACAAGATAGTTTCTCTATTACTCCTACTACCACTTCACCACTCTTCACTGGACTTTCCAACCTTACCTTATATAATGGAACACTACTGCTCTCACCCTGAATTCCACATATTACCACCTTTTCTGGCAACATTCTTCCCAAACTACAGAATTCCTCATCTCTTACCATTAAAGATTGACGAGTTCCTGTATCTCTTAAAATTGTGATTTCTTTACCTGCTCCTCCTGATACACATGAGTAAACTTTACCCACACAAGTAAATTCTTTGAAGAGATCTGGCACCTTCTTATCAATCACCTCTTGATCAGACTGTACAATCTTTTGCACCTCTTTCGCTTCATTTGGGCTTTCCTTTACCACTTTAACAAACCCCACTGTCTTAACCTGTTTTACCACATCAACCTTCCCAGTGCTTTTCTTCAACCACCAACACTGTGACTTTACATGGCCTAGTTTATTACAGTGAAAACATTTGAATCTTTTCATTTCTTTTCCACCCACCTGAATCTCTTTTTTAATCTGAGGCACACTCTCCTTATTATCTCCCATCAGATCACCTTTACCTTTACCAGTTGAGTATTTCTCATGTCCCCAGTTTCTATCCCTCACAGGCTGAAACTGATGTCAGAAACCATGCTTTGATTTATGAACTAATTCATAATCATCTGCCACTTCTGCTGCTAATCTCGCAGTTTTAACCCTCTGCTCTTCCACATGAGTTCTCACTACATCAGGAATTAAAATTTTAAACTCCTCCAAAAGTATAATTTCTCTGAGAGCTTCATACCTTTGGTCTATTTTCAAAGCCCTTCTCCACCTATCAAAATTACTCTGTTTGAGCCTTTCAAACTCCATGTATGTTTGACCAAATTGTTTCCTTAAATTTCTGAACCTTTGTCTGTAGGCTTCAGGCACTAGTTCATATGCACCTAAGATGGATTTTTTTCACCTCCTCATAGGTCCCAGATACCTCCACCGGTAGTGATGCAAACACTTCACTAGCCCTACCTACCAGCTTTGTTTGAATCAGTAATACCCACATGTCCTGTGGCCATTTAATTTGTTTAGCTACCTTCTCAAATGAAATGAAAAAGGCTTCTACCTCCTTCTCTTCAAACCTTGGCAATGCTTGGACATATTTAAATAGATCCCCACCAAGCCTTCGACTTTGATGCTCTTTCTCACTATCCTCATCACTATCATCCAACTGTACGTTTCCCTTTACATCTGCCAATTTTAACTGACTATCATGTTTCATGACCATTTTCTGAAGTTCAAACTCTCTCTCTTTATCTTTTTCCCTGATCTGTATCTCCCTTTATCTTTCTTTTTGTTCTGCTAGGGCTATTCTTTCTTTTCTCATTTCTTCTCTCTCCTTTTCTTTTTCCTCTCTCTCTCTTTCTTTTTCCTCTCTACCTCTTTCGTATTCAAGCTGCTTGAATTCTTTCTCATGTTCCATTTGTTTAATTTGCAACTGAATTTTTGCCATTTCCAATTAATCAAACGGTATCTCGGCCAATTCTAAATGCTTAACCATCGCCATAATTACCTCTTCTTTTCGCATTTTGTCAGGTAATGTTAACTGCAATGTTTTTGCCAAGTCTAACAGTCTGCTTTTAGTCTCTGTCCGTAAGGTACTGCGTGTGACCGTCGCCACCCCCAGAAACCTCTGAGCCTCTGTAAGATCCATTGTCCACAACACACTCCCCACTTAAACTAAAATACCACACCTGAAAAGCAACTACAATATGCTCACCCCTCACTGTCTTTAAGTTCACTTAGCCAATCCAATAGATAGAATTTATCCCCCTCGAGCCCCCAATTGCTATGGGTCCAGGTTTACAGAACCCCAAGGTGTTTGATGGAGTTCAACCGACCCACAACTTTTCATAGATTGTGGTGTGGGGAGAACACGGCGTACTCTCCAGGTGTGATACAGCAATTATGGACAAATGGTGATTAAAACAAAAACAATGTTTATTCTATGAAATGAACTCAATTTAACCTTTTAAAAACAAACATTGAATATCTTAACACCCATTACTTCAAAGGTAACCCCAAAAGACTACAACACCAAATAATCCTTCAAACTGTTCCTTTAAACATCCAAAAGACTTCAAACCTTCAAAAAGAGACATGAGGTTACATTCAATATATTTATAGTCTTTGGATTGCAGACATCAACAGACCAGCTCTGTGTTTTCTTCCTGCAGCTCTCAGCAAAACACACAGACTCTCCCAGCTGCCTTTCAAACTGAAGCCAAAAGCAGAAGTGAGCTCAGCTCCACCCCCCCTACCCCCCCCCCCCACCACCCTCTGACATCACTTCAGTAATATGATCAGCTCCATTTCTTAAAGATACATTGCTTAAACGTCCATTTCTTAAATGTACTCTCAGATGACACTGTGAAGAGAGAAACAGAGCCATACGGACTCGAAAAGTTAACTCTGCTTCTCGCCACACAGTTGCTGCCAGATCTGCTGGGTTTTTCCACTGCAGTAACTTGAGGCAACATTGTGGAGGCTTCTTATATTTGTGTTTTTTTAAGACTGAGTGAGATCAATGGTAAGATTAACTACATACAGACACAGAGGTCTCTAAAACAGTCTTCACTCTGATACTCCAGGGTCCACACTGCCCAGTCCCCTGCGCCCAGGGCCCTGTGCTTTTCCCCCATTGGCCAGGGTCCGAGTGCTCACGCGCGATAGGCCCTGAGCCAATCACATGGCTCGCGAGGGATCGCCCCTTAAAGATGCCATTCTACCTCTTCCCTCCCCCTTAAGTCGCTCAATAACATAGATACATCATAGGTCATCAACAGTTAACTATGTACAATAAAGGCTGAGGCATGGAAAAATGGGGCATCGAAAACAGTCCTTCATAGAGCTTGCATGTCAGGGGCCTAGTGGACTGCCTCAGTCCCCTGACCAGGTCCTCCACCAGTGAGGTAGTGTCTTTGTCAACAGCAGGAGATTTCTTTGAGGACCCAGCCAGTACTGCGTGGGTGTCCTCCCTCTCCCACTTCCTCAAGGGGCGTAGGCGCAGCCTCTACACAACTCCCCACCCACCTCGGCCTGGCTACGCTGTGGGGGCATTGGTGAAGCCTACTGATACCACCTGATCAGGCATCAAGCTGTGGCCTCTCTGTTTGTTATATGATTGTCCTACAAGTCCACCAGGTAAGAGACCGGGACAGATTTTGCCACAATTTGGCCGGGTAACCATAGTGGACCAGATGCAAAGTTTCTTACAAAGTCTCGGTCGCCAATTTTATACCATCTGTTTCCATTCGCTGAATTATGCTGCTTCTTTTGGAAAGCCTGTCGCGCCTCCACCCTCCCCATCAAATTTTGGAAAACGAGGTCCAAGCGAATTGTAGACGATGGCCCATTAGTAGCTCTGCAGGCAAGACTCCAGTGCTGATGTGGGGGTGGTTTTGTATAAGAGAATGAAGTTAGCCAACTTGAGGCCTAATGGTCTATCAGGCTGTTTCTTCATTGGCAGGTTTCAATGTTTGTACCGCTGTTTCTGTGAATCCGTTCGAGGCCGGGTGGGAAGGGGCTTTTCGAATATGCTAGATGGCGCCAGTTCTGACGAGGTGCTGAAATTCCTCCCCCATAAAAACTGAGCTGTTATTAGATACCACCTCGGGAAGGCCACGAATGGCGAAGATGTGACGCAGAGTCTCAATGGTGGCCGCTCAGGTTTTCGTACCTATTTCCTGGACATCCAACCACTTGAAGAGGGTGTCAAATAGTGGCAACATTCGTCTCATGAAGGGATCCATGAAATCAATATGTAACCTTGTTCATGAACGACCAGGCCATTCCCATGTAGCTGAGCCGCGGGCGGCCATGTTTGCTGGGTCTGACAGGAGTCACTTTGGTGAACTAGGTTCTCAATATCTTTGTCAATGCCGGACCACCATATGTAGATCCTGGCCACCATTTTCATCTTCGTCTGGCCAGGGTGTGCTCTGTGCAACTCCTGCAGCAGTGGCCCTCTCTCTGGGCATGGAACTACCAGCTGGGAACCCCAAAGTAAAACTCCATCCTCACAATTGAGTTCATCTTTTCCGATTGGGGTAAGACCTGAGCTGATCTGACTTGTCGCAGTGCCATCCGGTTCAAACCATTCTTTTGACTTGCGAGAGGACTGTATCGCGTTGAGTCCAGTTTCTGATGTGGGTCGATGAAACCGGCAGGATGTCAAGAAAATTGAATGCCAGGACAATCTCGTGTGGTACAGGTGGCAGTGCCAGACATTGGGGGAGTGGGAGCCAACTCAGGGCATCGGCGTTGGAGATCTGCGTCCCCGGCCGATGCTGGAAAACATAGTTACTGACCGCCAGTAACAAAGCCCACCGCTGTATCCTGGCCGAAGTGATAGGAGTAATTGGTTTGTCCTCACGTAAGAGCCCCCGCAGTGGCTTGTGGTCTGTTATGATGGTGAACAGCAGCCATACACATACTAATGGAATTTCTTGTCATCGTAAATTACGGTGAGGCCTTCCTTTTCAATTTGTGCATACTTCCCTTCTGCGTCAATGAGAGTTCGGGAGGTTAAGGCGATGGGCCTTTCTGAACTGTCCTCCATTCTATGGGGCACGACCGCACCTATTCCATGAGGCAAAGTGTCGCAGGTCAAGATGATTTGTTTGCTTGGATTAAAATGGACCAACATGCTGGATGACTGCAGGGCCGGTTTGACTTGGTGCAAAGCTTGTTCCTCTGGGTCTTTCCAATGTCCGCGTTTGTGCTTCTTTAAAAGGAGGTGTAGAGGCACCAACCTAGTTGCCAAATTGGGGATGATATGACCCTAGTTTTTCACAATTCCTAAAATCAATTTGAGCTCTGCGGCATCCTTTTGTACAAAGACCTCTTTGATGGTCCTCACCTTGTCCTCAAGAAGGTGCAGGCCTTTTGAGTCCACCTTGAATCCCACACATGTGACCTTGCTGGCTTGGAACGTACATTCTCTCGTTTCATTCTGAACCTTCTTCGAACTTCTTCATAGCTGGCTAAATGTTCCTCATATGATGTACCTGTTCCTAAAACATCATCAAGGTAGACCACGCCTTCAGTATACCTTGAAGGAGATTTTCCATTGCGCATTGAAACATTGCGCAAACAGAAGACATACCAAAAGATAACCTAGTGTACTGAAAATGCCTTTGTGCGTATTGATGTTCACATACTCCCGTGAATCCTCGTCCAGTTCCAATTGTAAATACATTTTACTTAAATCAGATTTTTTTTTAAAAATGTACCCAATTCATTTTTTCCAATTTCGGGGCAATTTAGCATGGCCAATCCACCTACCCTGCACATTTTCGGATTGTAGGGGCGAATCCCACGCAAACACGGGGAGAACGTGCAAACTCCACACGAACGGTGACCCAGAGCCGGGATCAAACCTGGGACCTCGGCGCTATGAGGCAGCAGAGCTAACCACTGCGCCACCGTGCTGCCCCTAACTCAGGTTTCATATACATGAGCCCGCTTGCCAGCTACGCGCAAAGTTTTCTATCTGAGGATACTTATCAGGTTGGGCCAGATGGTTAATAATACGCTTTTAGTCACCACAAATCCTGACCGAACAATCCAGTTTTACGACAGGGACAATAGGGGCCACCCACTCGGAAAACTGCACCAGTTTTATTATACGCAATTATTCCAAGTATGTTTACCCGGCCTCGATTTCTGGTGCAAAGCATAAGGAAATGTGCCTCGCGCTGAAAAACGTTATTGTAGCTTCAGGGTTGACGTAACGTTTGGCCTTCATCCCTCAAATCCGGCATAGCACACTCTGAAGCACATCTTTCTGGTTGCACAAGACTTCCTGGAAAATGGCATTTGATACGCTGGAGATTCCTAACCAGTTTAGCTTGATCTGGTGCAGCCAGTCTTACCCCATGAGGCTTGACTGATGTCCTTCCATGACGATCATGGGTAAACAGGCAGCCCGTTGCTGATATGACATTGGTATCATTGTTGTACCCCAAACCTTCAAAGTTTTTCCTGTATATGTTGCCAACCTGGCGGTTGTACTACCTAGACTGAAAGGCTGAACTTAGTGGCTTGAGACAACACGGTGGAGAATTTTTGTATAACCAATGGGGTTTACTGAGAACAGTAGTAAGGTAAAATATATACAGGCACAGGGGTCTCTAAAACAAGGGTCTGCCACTCCAGGGTCCCCACTGCCGTGGCCCCTGCGCCCAGGGCCCCGTGCTTTCCCCCCATTTATCGGGGTTCATGCACTCACACTCAATAGATCCCAAGCCGGTTGTACGGCTAGCAAGGGATCGATCCTTAAAGGGACCGTGCTACCACATCCACCAGTTTCTGTTTGCATTTCAGATTGCCAAGGATCCACGGTATTTTGCTTTGACTTTAGTTGCACCTGCTCAGGAAAAGTCAAATCTGTTGTCTTGCCCTAACCTCGCAAACCCCAAGACATTGAGGTGAAATGGAGTATCAAAAAAGACATGCAGGTAGTCGTATTGATGGATGCCTTGCAATCTGACTTTCAAACAGTTGCACAGAGACATGCATCTCCATGTATAACTCTGTAAACTGCCTGGGAAGACTTTCAGCTAAGCCAATTGTTTCTGTCGTTAATCTGCTGGCTCACATCAGTTTATCCCTTTCTCTGCATTGATATTTCATAGACCTCATTTGAGCTTTTGACAGGAGATCATCTGGGATTGTTTCGCAACTTTAAATTGGTCTGCAGCTGATCCTTGCAGTTGTCACTCCATCAAAGTTCCAGTTAAAGCAGCATTTCCCCCTTTCCCCATAAATAAATTTGCATACGTGCATTGTGGTCATCCTAACTTGAACTATTAATTGTGTTAGTATGTCAAGATATTTATTTTATCTTTCAACAGGATAATATTTGGATATGTTCAATTTTCATCCCCTTTTCATTTTTTTTCTTAGTCACCATCAACAAAATCTATTTATGGTTTTGCTGATGGATGACGCTGGCGGCAATGCTGATGTGCTGGTGGGCATGGTAGCACAGTGGTTGGCGCGGCTGCCTCACAGCGCCGAGAGCCCAAATTCAAATCCTGCCTTGTCTGTGTGGAGTTTGCACATTCTCCCCGTGTCTGCGTGGGTTTCCTCCAGGTGCTCCGGTTTCCACCCACAATCCAAAGATGTACAGGTTAGGTGGAATGGCCATGCTAAGTTGCCCCTTACTGTCCAAAAGGTTAGGTGGCATTACAGGGGTATAATGGGGGATCGGGCCTCAGGAATGTGCTCTTTCCGAGGGTCGATGCAGACTCGATGGGCCGAATGGCCTCCTTCTGCACTATAGGGATTCTATGATTCTATGATTATTCTGACCAAAATAGTCTGACCAAAGCAGTAATGCTGCTCCAAATGGCCTTTACTACTCTGGGAGTTGGAAATTAGCTTGGATTGCCATCCAGCAACGGCCTCAGCTGATTTCCCTCCACCATTAGGTTAAGGCAGAGGCGCTACAGTGCATTGCTTGGGTCCATTCATATCTCCTTCGATAATGAAACAAGGCCATACGCCTATAGCAGGGGCCGAAGCACATCCAGACGTGGGCTGACTAGTGACAAGCATCATTCCTCTTACATATTACACACAGACCTTTGGCCCAATCGGTCTGCGTCAGTATTCGTGCTCAGCAAAAGCCTCCAGCTCACCCAACCTCCCACCAAATTCTAACAAAATATTCTTCTATTCCTTTGTCTCTCATGTCATTATCTCGCATCCCCTTAAATACATTTGTGTTTTCACCTCATCTAATCCTTGTGATTTCCACGTTCTAACCATTCTGTGGGTCAACTTGTTACTCCAGTTTAGTGGTGACTTGGCTCCCATGTTTGGTTTGCATATGTTGATGCTAAATAGGTGGCTGGCAATCAGTGCCTTCATTCTCCAACCTACAATACCGCCATCAACAGCAGGCACCTGTACTATCAACATTGACCAGAAGCTTAAATGGAGCAGGCATAATAACATTGTTGCGTTAATATAATAAGAGGTCTGGTCAATATTACTGATCATTTTGTAGCGATGTGGGCTGGGATTCTTCAATTCCGTTCACTCCGCCGCTCCTGCCAGTGGGACTAGAGAATCTCGCCAGCGTGAACGGACGGCGAATTCTGGCCGTGATCAAGGATCTGGTCTATTCTACAGCAGAATAGGGCTAGAGTGGGGAGGTCTCCTTGTCTTACTCCAGATATGGGGCTCGGGGCCCAGGATGCAATGTGGGTGAGAATTAAACATTTACAGTCCCAGAGGGCACCTCGGTCAGCCAATGGCCGCTGGGATGTTTTTGAATTTGGGGGGTCGGGGTGGGGGTGGGAACGGGATGGCAAGAAATGTGGCTTTTCTCAATTAACAGCCAGTTCAGCACCTTAAGGAGCTGGTTAAGTGACCTGTTTGGCAGCTTTCTGATATTATCCATCTCAAGAAGCTGTCGCTGTCATCAGCAAAGCCACATCAGGCCCAACATGGCTGTCGCCTGACTTTACTGCTGGTGCCAGTAAAGGAGGGTGCTAAGAATACAAGCCTGGTACACATGAGCTTTGTATTTTCAGTTAGTTTGCTGTTGGTCCACACCTAGAATCCCAACAGTGCAGAAGGAGGCCATTCAGCCCATCCAGTCTGCACCGACCCTCTGAAAGAACACTTGACCCAGGAGTTGGGGTCTTCACTTTCTGTCCTGATGCCGATGGGCGGTACGGTGGCACACTGATTAATACTGCTGACTCACGGGCAGCACGGTGGCGCAGTGGGTAGCACTGTTGCTTCACGGCGCCGAGGTCCCAGGTTCGATCCCGGCTCTGGGTCACTGTCCGTGTGGAGTTTGCACATTCTCCCCGTGTTTGCATGGGTTTCACCCCCACAACCCAAAGATGTTCAGGCTAGGTGGATTGGCCAGGCTAAATTACCCCTTAATTGGAAAAAATTAATTGGGTACTCTAAATTTTTCTTTTAAATACTGCTGACTCACAGCACCACAGGGTTCAATCCCATGTCATGTTTAGGGGCATAGACAGAGTGAATAGTCAGAGGCTTTTCCCCAGGGTAGAGGGGTCAATTACTAGGGGGCATAGGTTTAAGGTGAGAGGGGCAAGGTTTAGAGTAGATGTACGAGGCAAGTTTTTTACGCAGCGGGTAGTGGGTGCCTGGAACTCGCTACCGGAGGAGGTGGTGGAAGCAGGGACGATAGTGACATTTAAGGGGCATCTTGACAAATACATGAATAGGATGGGAATAGAGGGATGCGGACCCAGGAAGTGTAGAAGATTGTAGTTTAGTCGGGCAGCATGGTCGGCACGGGCTTGGAGGGCCGAAGGGCCTGTTCCTGTGCTGTACATTTCTTTGTTCTTTGTTGTTCTATGTTGGAGGATAGACGTATTTTGCATAAGCTGTACAATAGTTAGTTAGTGTTAGTTATTTATTATTTTATTTATCCTAGTTATCTTTATCTCGCAGTTGTTTCGTAATAAATTATTTAAACTAGATGTTCTATAGTTCATCATTCATATCGGCCAGTCCACAGAACATGACAGGGTGCTCTTGCGGAGGATCAGTGCAGACTCAATGGACCAAATGGCCTCCTTCTGCACTGTAGCAATTCTATGATTCTATGACCCTAACCTGGGTCTTTCTGACAATGATTGTCAATCCAGATTTGCAAGCCCAGGAGTACCGATCTACACGCTGTTGCAAGTGAACTTCAGTAACTTTATTCAATAACTGAATCGATTGTTTGAAGCTATATGCAATTATACGCCATTCTTCAGGTGTCACATCCAATCAATGTGCTGCCCCAGACTGTGACATGCTTTGTGGAAATAATTGTTGTCTTTCCCACTTTACGAATGTGCTAACAAGATAGTTAGAAACATTTAGAAAAATAATTTCACATGGTTAATACTCAGTGCTGAGCCACGATGGTTGATATTCCATCTGTGTTGTAAGATTCCATGCTGAGGATTGCAAATAAGCAAGGGAGTAGAGACCTGTGCCCCAGAGCCTGTAGAAGGGAAGAAAATAACTCATAAATTTTTAAGTGCTTTGATGTTTCATTCTGGGGATGTATGGGAAAAACCACTGCCGGCAGCTCTTACCAAATCAAAATAGATATATAAAGTAAGCCATCCTGCGTTTCATTGTCATTTGCTGCTGTCTCAAAGGTAGTCTTTATTCTCATTTCTGACAGAAATAAAATGCTGGAAAACTCTCAGCAGGTCAATCATAATAATAATAGTCTTTATTAGTTTCACAAGTAGGCTTACATTAACACTGCAATGAAGATACTGTAAAATCCTCCAGTCGCCATACTCCAGCGCCTGTTCGGGTACACGAAGGGAGAATTCAGAATGTCCAATTCACCTAACAGGCACGTCTTTCGGGACTTGTGGGAGGAAACCGGAGCACCCTGAGGAAACCCACGCAGACACGGAGAGAACGTGCAGACTCCACACAGACAGTGACCCAAGCTGGGAATTGAACCCAGGTCCCTGGTGCTGTGAAGCAACCGTGCTAACCACTGTGCTACCGTGCCACCCATCCGCTTTGGAGAAAGAAATCTTTCCAAGCGAAGGGAGGAGAATTGATTGCAGGCAGGGAGCTAAGTCTCCGAAAGATGAGGTTGGGTCAGGATCCCAACATCTTCCAGTCCTTTTCTGGGTTTCACCTCGATGGGATTGCTAACGAGTTGGGATCCACCTTAGAGCTGTCGGATAAGCAATTCAAATAGTCAAACGGGTCACTAACTGCTGTTTAACCAACTGCTTTAGTGCTAACAGCCAGTGCCCTTATATCCCAAGCTGTCAGAAACTTGCCACGGTCAACCAGGTGTGTGCAGAGTAGGGATTGATTCTTCAATGGAACTGGCATCCCGGAACAGTGAAACTGAAGAGCTGCAGCCATGGCAGGCTGCTGCTCACACAAATTCTTCGAAGAGATTGCTTTCTCTGCTTGACAGATGATTGCCAGTTTCTTGGAAGTCAGTTCCCTCGCCCGCCTTGTCCTTCACTCATGTTCAACTGCACTTCCCTGCTGCCAGCCTTCAACATAGCACAGGAGCAGCTTGAACAGCTCCACCTTCGACCTCCCACGAGGACCAAGAGGCGGAGCAACATTAACCCAATATCATCAATAGAAGTATCAGCTGCCTCCTCCTCAGCCACATGCTGTTCCAAAGGGCAGAGTAGGGCGGGTGCAGAGATGGTGGCGTTGTGGTAATGTGACTGAATTACTAATCCATACAAACATACGAATAAGGAGCAGGAATAGGCCATTCGGCCCCTCGAGCCTGCTCCGCCATTCAATAAGATCATGGCTGATTTGACTGCAACTTCAACCCCGTATTCCTGCCTACCGCGATAACCTTTCACCCCCTTGTGAATGAAGAACCTGTCTATCTCTACCTTAAAAATATTAAAAGATCCGCTTCCACTGCCATTTGAGCAAATGAGTTCCAAAGACTCCTGACCCTCTGAGAGGAAATAATTCTCCTCATCTCTGTCTTAAATGAACAACTCTTTATTTTTAAACCATGACGCCTAGTTCTAGATTCTCCCACAAGAGGACTTTCTCCAGGAAAGTCCAGACTGATTTGCGCCCGTTTTCTCGTGGGCCCATTATCTGAGAATTCCACCCCTGCTCTCCATCTTGCAGTCGCAACAGGTTGAGGAATCCCTGTCTAGTTGAGCCTTTCTGACCCCGGGCAACCTCTCTTTAATCAAATATGGGTATTATCCTACCCCTTTCCGGATTGGTGGAGCTATCCAGAAGCAGGATACATTGGCCCAGGTTAAGAGCTACCGCAAAGCCCACTGACAGACCAACAGTTTCTCAATTGGCTACAGATCCTGGGTGGGTTGAACAATGGAAGATAGAATGAAAGGGAATGTCTGTGATAGTGTGTTAAAGAATGGAAGGCATGATAATGAGATAAGAAATGAAAGGTGGGTCAATAAGAACAGCAGAACTATTACCAGCACCTTTAACGGTTCAAATGGGAATAGCAGTTACGATTTGACTACACTGTTGATGCCAGAAATTTCTTCAAGCTTAAATTGTGCTTCATTGGAACATTATTGGAGTCCCAGGAAAGGCTGGCCATCATGTTGGTTGATTGGAGAATTAAATTCTCCACACAGTGGCACAGTGGTTAGCACTGCTACTTCACAACGCCAGGGACCCGAGTTTGATTCCAACCTTGGGTGACTGTGTGGAGTTTGCACTGTCTCCCCGTGTCTGCGTGGGTTTCCTCCGGGTGCTCCAGTTTCCTTCCACAGTCCAAAGATGTGTCGATTAAGTGGATTGGTCATGCTAAATTGTCCCTTAGTGTTCAAAGGTTGGTGGGGCCATGGGAATAGGGTGAGGGGGTAGGCCTCTTTCGGCGGGTCGGTGCCCACTCAATGGGCCGAATGGCCTCCTTCTCCACAGCAGGAATTCTATGATTCTATTCTATCATTCTATGAAATTGGATTGATGATTGCATGATGGGACAGCTTTAAAAAATGTCCATTCCCATAGCTTGTCTTTGTTCAAGATTCTGAAATATATAATGGCTGGTTAGGCTGACAAATACTAATTCAAGTTATATCATGGGTGGGTGTGGTGAGCCACGTATGGCTGTTGTATATATTATTGTATTTACTGTTACTGTTGTTGTGTTGATGTTGTTGTTGGCTCCGCCTGTGGCTCCGCCCCTCTGAGGTCCGGGACAGCCTCTCAGTGCGGGAGAAGCTACTGATGGGCACATTCTAGCTGATTAAAACCACAGTTCTTGTTAACTACCAGTTCGACTGGATTGATTGGTATCAATTTAATCAGCTAGAATTTTTATAACATGGAAGCAGTTTTAAAACCAGAACGCCTCGATCTTGACCCGCAGGCGTCGGAGGCTACGGCAATATTTGAGCATTGGCTCAATTGTTAGTCCGGGACACCTATGTGGCAGGTGTCCGGTCCAGCTACATCCGGCAGCGGCTTCTAGAAAAGAGGGCCCTCGACCTCGAGGAGACTGTGAAGCTGGCTACCACGCTGGAAGTGGCCTTCCAGAGCCTGGATGCCTTCCCATCCGACCACGCGGCATCCTCGGGGACGTCGGAGGCGCAGCCATCACCCGATCCAGGCGTGCCTCATTCCTGCGCCGCGCGGCTGCCGTCCAGCTCCGGAGGACCATGCTGGTACTTCTGCGGTCAGGGCCAGCACCCCAGGTAGCGTTGCCCGGCTCGCAACTCCACGTGTAACGAGTGTGGCAAGAAGGGGCACTACGCTAAGGTATGCCTCGCTAAGCCTAAAAATCAAAATCAAAAACCAAAAGCCTGTCAAGCCCAGTCTGAGACTCACAGACCCCGCAGTGTGGCATCGTGCCTGCCTGGAGCGCCCTCTGCTGACACGTCACTCGCCGTATGCAATCCATGGGGGCAGCCATTTTGTCTGACATCATTGACGTTGAATGCCGTGTGCAATCCATGGGGGCAACCATCTTGTTTGACGTCATTGACGTTGAATGCCATGTGCAATACATGGGGGCAGTCATTTTGTCCGACTTCATCGATGGCACGATGGCACAGTGGTTAGCGCTGCTGCCTCACAGCGCCAGGGACCCAGGATTAATTCCGGCCTTGGGTGACTGTGCGGAGTCTGCACGTTCTCCCCGTGCCTGCGTGGGTTTCCTCCGGGTGCTTCGGTTTCCTCCCACAGTCCAAAGATGTGCAGGTTAGGTGAATTGGCCATGATAAATTGACCCTAAGTATCCAAAAGGTTAGATGGGGTTACTGGGTGTGATGAACGGTTACTGCCTTATCATCATGTAAGGTGATGTCCCCTTTAAGACCAGGCTTGGAACCCTGGGGACTCCGCCTCTGGCTCCGCCCATCTGTGAGCCATATATACAGTGCCCAACATATGGCTTTTATCAAGTCAGAGATCCAGCGTTTACTGGGAGAGGGGTTCATCGAGGCTAGCAACAGCCCTTGGAGAGCGCAAGTGGTGGTAGTCCGGTCCGGGGAGAAGAAACGGATGGTCATGGATTATAGCCAGACCATAAACCGATTCACGCAGCTTGATGCGTACCCCCTTCCTCGCATCGCGGAAATGTTAAATCAGATCGCCCAATACCGAGTCTTTTCCACAGTCGACCTCAAATCCGCCTACCACCAGCTCCCCATCCGACCAAAAGACCGCCCCTATACTGCCTTCGAAGCAGCCGGCCGGCTGTTCCACTTCCTCAGGGTCCCCTTCGGTGTCACAAATGGGGTCTCCGTCTTTCAAAGGGCGATTGACCAAATGGTGGACCAGTACGGTTTGCGGGCTACATACCCGTACTTGGACAATGTCACCATCTGCGGCCATGACCAGCAGGACCATGACGCTAACATCAAAAAGTTCCTCCAGACCGCCCGAGCCCTTAACCTGACCTATAACGAGGGCAAATGCGTTTTCCACACCATCCGGCTGGCCATCCTCGGCTATGTCGTGGAAGACGGGGTCCTAGGTCCCGACCCCGACCGCATGCGCCCCCTTAAGGAACTCCCTCTCCCCCGCAGCCTCAAGGCCCTCATACGGTGCTTTTCTCCTATTACACCCAGTGGGTCCCCAAGTATGCGGAGAAAGCCCGCCCACTCCTAAAGACCACCACTTTTCCCCTCTCAGCTGAGGCACAATTGGCCTTCAACCACATCATGGCCGACATCATCAAGGCCGCCATGAACGCAGTGGACGAAACCATCCCTTTCCAGGTAGAGAGCCATGCATCAGACATCGCCCTGGCTGCTACCCTCAATCAGGAAGGCAGGCCAGGAGCGTTCTTCTCCCGAACCCTCACCACCTCCGAGGTTCGACACTCTGCAGTCGAAAAGTAGGCACAAGCCATTGTGGAGGCTGTGCGGTGCTGGAGACACTACCTCGCCGGTAGGAGGTTTACCCTCGTCACCGACCAACGGTCGGTCGCCTATATGTTCGATAACACGCAACGGGGCAAAATAAAAAACGATAAGATTTTGAGGTGGAGGATCGAACTCTCCACCTACTCGTACAATATCAAGTATCGTCCAGGGGAGCTCAATGAGCCCCCAGATGCCCTGTCCCGCGGCACATGCGCCAACGCGCAGGAGGACCGCCTGCTAGCCATCCACAATGATCTCTACCACCCGGGGGTTACTCGGCTCGTCCATTTTATCAAGTCCTGCAACCTACCTTACTCAACCAAGGAGGTCAAGGCCATGGTCAGGGCCTGCCAGGTCTGTGCAGAGTGCAAGGTTCGGCTCGTGAAGGCCTCGGGTCCCTTTGAGCGACTGAGCGTGGACTTCAAGGGGCCCCTCCCGTCCACCAATCGTTATGCCTATTTCCTCACCGTGATCGATGAGTTCTCCCGTTTCCCATTCGCCATTCCCTGCCCCGACATGACCTCAGCCACGGTGATTAAGGCACTGCACGGCATCTTCACCCTGTTCGGTTTCCCCGCTTATATCCACAGCGACCGGGGTACATCGTTTATGAGTGATGAACTGCGTCAGTATCTGCTCAGCAAAGGCATCGCCTCGAGCAGAACGACCAGTTATAACCCGCGGGGAAACGGGCAGGTGGAGAGGGAGAACGCGACAGTGTGGAAGGCTGTCCTTCTCGCCCTGCGGTCGAGAAGTCTCCCAACCACCCGCTGGCAGGAGGTCCTACCCGATGCCCTACACTCCATTAGGTCACTCCTCTGCACGGCCACGAATGAGACCCCTCACAACCGATTGTTTGTCTTCCCCAGGAAGTCTATCTCCAGGGTCTCACTTCCACCTTGGCTGATGGCTCCGGGACCTGTTCTTCTCCGGAGGCACGTGAGGAGCCATAAAACGGACCCCCTGGTCGAAAGGGTCCGGCTGCTCCACGCCAACCCGTTACGCCTACGTTGAGTACCCCGACGGCAGGCAACATATGGTTTCCCTCCGGGATCTGGTACCCGCTGGATCCCCCACCACAGACGCCCCTTCCCGCACTGCTCACCTGCAGGACCCGGCGCCCCCTACAACACACCCCCTTCCGGCCCTACCCCCCGTTGGTGAGCACCTACCGCACGCCCCCCCTTGTGCCCCCCCCATTACACACCCCGCCGGCGCCAGCACCGCTACTCCCGGCCCTGCCTAGTCCCCCTGGCTCGAACCGGACCGAAGCTCCGACCGCTGTGCTCCCGGATCTGCACTCAACCGGGACGTCCATGCCCGCCGCACCACCGCCCGAATTGAGAAGGTCGCTGAGGACGATCCGGCCACAGAGACGGATGGACCTATGATGGCACTTCACCCCCGCCAGACTCTTTTTAAACAGGGGGTGAATGTGATGAACAGTTACTGCCTTATCATCATGTAAGATGATGTCCACTTTAAGACCGGGCTTGGAACCCTGGGGACTCCGCCTCTGGCTCCGCCCATCTGTGAGCCATATATAAAGGGCTGCCTCATGGGCTGTGTAGCAGTCAGCACTTGTCTCAGCTCGAATATAGTTCTTAGTCTAAGAAAGCCTTCTTTACAGTTTAATCTCTAAGCTTCGTTATTGAGGGTACCTCATGGGTTATGGGGATAGGGTGGGGCTCTTTCTGAGGGTTGATGCAGACTCGATGGGCCCTGCACTGCAGGGATTCTGTGATGCTATCATTCTATGATAAGTGAGTGGGCAAGAATAAGGCAAGTGGAATATATGGCATGACAAGGCCAGTAAATCTTGCGAGAGGCCTCTTGCAAGATTTACAACCCTCGTAATGCTTCACGAGATCTCGTGAGATGTCATGATCTGGGCCCACCCCTCAATCGGTAGGATCTAGATTTGCATATTCAAGTGAGTAGTTAATCTCGAGTGAATCTGTCTGCACCGGAGTTTCCCAAGGCGCGGGGCCGAACGGCCGTGCCTCGGCGAACCCAACCGGGCGCCGTTTAGTGCTGGTTTCCACAAACGTAGATCAGGCATAACGGCACTTGGGGGCGTGGGGCCTCCCAGGTGGTCGGGGGCTCCCGGGTGGTCGGTCTCTGGGCAGGATGGCACCCTGGCACTCCCAATGCCACCCATGACCGGTGGCTCTGCTAACTTGGAACCCTGTGATCGTCAGTGCGAGAACTGAGTTTAAGCGCCGCCTTGGCAGGGCATTACTCGCCTAGGCCCACAAAAGAAGCAGAGTTCTGTTTGATAGAGGGGTCGTTCTCGACGCTGCAAGAGCCGGGAAACACCCCGCTATGCACACCCAAAACAGGGGGCATCATTCTCCGATCCCCCGCCGGGTCAGAGAATGGCCGTTCGCCGCCGTGAATCCCGCCCCCGCCAAAGTCTCCGGTACCGGAGATTGGGTGGGGGCGGGAATCGGGCCGCGCCGGTTGGCAGGACCCCCCCCGCTCAATTCTCCGGCCCGGATGGGCCGAAGTCCCGCCCAGAAATTGCCTGTCCCGCCGGCGTAAATCAAAGCTGGTATTTACCAGCGGGACCAAGCGGCGTGGGCGGGCTCCGGGGTCCTGGGGGGGGCGCGGGGCGATCTGACCCCGGGGGTGCCCCCACGGTGGCCTGGCCCGCGATCGGGGCCCACCGATCCGCGGGCGGGCCTGTGCCATGGGGGCACTCTTTCCCTTCTGCCTCCGCCACGGCCTCCACCATGGCGGAGGCGGAAGAGACTCTCCCCACTGCGCATGCGCGGGAAACTGTCGGCGGCCGCTGACGCTCCCGCGCATGCGCCGCATTTCCGCGCCAGCTGGCGAGGCAACAAACGCCATTTCCGCCAGCTGGCGGGGCGGAAATCCCTCTGGCGTCGGCCTAGCCCCTCAATGTTGGGGCTCGGCCCCCAACGATGTGGAGCATTCCGCACCTTTGGGCCGGCGCGATGCCCGTCTGATTGGCGCCGCTTTTGGCGCCAGTCAGCGGACATCGCGCCGTTGGGGGAGAATTTCGCCCAGGGTCTCTTTTCCACTAAATCAAGCCCATAATGTGGAAAAATGTGAAATGAAAATCAAAGTATCTCTTAAGTGGTGGGAGCTTGGGAAATATTGATGTTTTCAGGGATCATAGAATCATAGGATTTTCAGTGCAGAAGGAGGCCATTCGACCCATTGAGTCTGTACCAGCCCTTGTAAAGAGCACCCCACCCATGCCCACACCTCCACCCCATCCCCGCAACCCAGTATCCCCACCCAACCGTTTTGAACACTAAAGGCAATTTAGCATGGCCAATCCACCTAACCTGCACATCTTTGGACTGTGGGAGGAAAGCAGAGCATCTGGAGGGAACCCACGCAGACACGGGGAGAACGTGCAGACTCCACACAGACAGTGACCCAAGCCGGGAATCGAACCTGGGATCCTGGAGCTGTGAAGCGACAGTGCTTACCACTAGGATACCATGCCGTCCGATCTGGGTGTCCTTGCCCATAAGTCACGAAAAGCTAACATACAGATGCAACAAAAAATTTGGAAGGCATCGGACGGGGCTTCGAGTATAAAAACTGGCAAGTCATGCTATTTTTGTATAGAACCTTGGTAAGACCGCACTTGGAATATTGCGAACAATTCTGGTTGCCACACTATCAGAAGGATGTGGAGGCTTTGGCGAGGGTGCAGAGGAGGTTTACCAGGATGTTGTCTATTCTGGAGGGTGGGAGCTATTTGGAGTGGCTGAATAGACTCGGACTGTTTTCATTAGAACGGCAGAACAAAGAGCAAAGAACAAAGAAATGTACAGCACAGGAACAGGCCCTTCGGCCCTCCAAGCCCGTGCCGACCATGCTGCCCGACCAAACTACAATCTTCGACACTTCCGTGTCCGTATCCCTCTATTCCCATCCTGTTCATGTATTTGTCAAGGTGCCCCTTAAATGTCACTATCGTCCCTGCTTCCACCACCTCCTCAGGTAGCGAGTTCTAGGCACCCACTACCCTTTGTGTAAAAAACTTGCCTCGTACATCTACTCTAAACCTTGCCCCTCTCACCTTAAACCTATGCCCCCTAGTAATTGACCCCTCTACCCTGGGGAAAAGCCTCTGACTATCTACTCTATCTATGTCCCTCATAATTTTGTAGACCTCTATCAGGTCGCCCCTCGACCTCCGTCGTTCCAGTGAGAACAAATCGAGTTTATTCAACCGCTCCTCATAGCTAATGCCTTCCATACCACGCAACATTCTGGTAAATCTCTTCTGCACCCTCTCTAAAGCCTCCACATCCTTCTGGTAGTATGGCGACCATAATTGAATACTATACTCCAAGTGTGGCCTAACTAAGGTTCTATACAGCTGCAACATGACTTGCCAATTCTTATACTCAATGCCCCGGCCAATGAAGGCAAGCATGCCGTATGCCTTCTTGACTACCTTCTCCACCTATGTTGCCCCTTTCAGTGACCTGTGGACCTAGATCGCTCTGACTTTCAATACTCTTGAGGGTTCTACCATTCACTGTATATTCCCTACCTGAATTCGACCTTCCAAAATGCATTACCTCACATTTGTCCAGATTAAACTCCATCTGCCATCTCTCCGCCCAAGTCTCCAAACAATCTAAATCCTGCTGTATCCTCTGACAGTCCTCATCGCTATCCGCAATTCCACTAACCTTTGTGTCGTCTGCAAACTTACTAATCAGACCAGTTACATTTTCCTCCAAATCATTTATATATACTACAAACAGCAAAGGTCCCAGCACTGATCCCTACGGAACACCACTGGTCACAGCCCTCCAATTAGAAAAGCATCCTTCCATTCCATTGCTACTCTCTGCCTTCTATGACCTAGCCAGTTCTGTATCCACCTTGCCAGCTCACCCCTGATCCCGTGTGACTTCACCTTTTGTACTAGTCTACCATTAGGGACCTTGTCAAAGGCCTTACTGAAGTCCATATAGACAACATCCACTGCCCTCCCTGCATCAATCATCTTTGTGACCTCCTCGAAAAACTCTATCAAATTAGTGAGACACGACCTCCCCTTCACAAAACCATGCTGCCTCTCACTAATACGTCCATTTGCTTCCAAATGGGGGTAGATCCTGGACTTGAAGAATTCTCTCCAGTACTTTCCCTACCACTGAAGTAAGGCTCACCGGCCTGTAGTTCCCGGGATTATCCTTGCTACCCTTCTTAAACAGAGGAACAACATTGGCTATTCTCCAGTCCTCCGGGACATCACCTGAAGACAGTGAGGATCCAAAGATTTCTGTCAAGGCCTCAGCAATTTCCTCTCTCGCCTCCTTCAATATTCTGGGGTAGATCCCATCAGGCCCTGGGACTTATCTACCTTAATATTTTTTAAGACGCCCAACACCTCGTCTTTTTGGATCTCAATGTGACCCAGGCTATCTACACACCCTTCTCCAGACTCAACATCTACCAATTCCTTCTCTTTGGTGAATACTGATGCAAAGTATTCATTTAGTACCTCGCCCATTTCCTCTGGCTCCACACATAGATTCCCTTGCCTATCCTTCAGTGGGCCAACCCTTTCCCTGGCTACCCTCTTGCTTTTTATGTACGTGTAAAAAGCCTTGGGATTTTCCTTAACCCTATTTGCCAATGACTTTTCGTGACCCCTTCTAGCCCTCCTGACTCCTTGCTTAAGTTCCTTCCTACTTTCCTTATATTCCACACAGGCTTTGTCTGTTCCCAGCCTTTTAGCCCTGACAAATGCCTCCTTTTTCTTTTTGACGAGGCCTACAATATCTCTCGTTATCCAAGGTTCTGGAAAATTGCCGTATTTAGCCTTCTTCCTCACAGGAACTTGCCGGTCCTGAATTCCTTTCAACTGAAAGTTGAAAGCCTCCCACATGTCAGATGCTGATTTGCCCTCAAACATCCGCCCCCAATCTAGGTTCTTCAGTTCCCGCCTAATATTGTTATAATTAGCCTTCCCCCAATTTAGCACATTCACCCTAGGACCACTCTTATCCATGTCCACCAGCACTTTAAAACTTACTGAATTGTGGTCACTGTTCCCGAAATGCTCCCCTACTGAAACTTCTACCACCTAGCCAGGCTCATTCCCCAATACCAGGTCCAGTACCGCCCCTTCCCTAGTTGGACTGTCTACATATTGTTTTAAGAAGCCCTCCTGGATGCTCCTTACAAACTCTGCCCCGTCTAAGCCCCTCGCAGTAAGTGAGTCCCAGTCAATATTGGGGATGTTGAAGTCTCCCATCACCACAACCTTGTTGTTTTTACTCTTTTCCAAAATCTGTCTACCTATCTGCTCCTCTGTCTCCCGCTGGCTGTTGGGAGGCCTGTAGTAAACCCCCAACATTGTGACTGCACCCTTCTTATTCCTGATCTCTACCCATATAGCCTCACTGTCCCCTGAGGTGTCCTCCCGTCGTACAGCTATGATATCCTCCCTCACCAGTAGCGCAACTCCGCCACCCCTTTTACATCCCCCTCTATCCCGCCTGAAACATCTAAATCCTGGAACGTTTAGCTGCCAATCCTGCCCTTCCCTCAACCAGGTCTCTGTAATGGCAACAACATCATAGTTCCAAGTACTAATCCAAGCTCTAAGTTCATCTGCCTTACCCGTAATACTTCTTGCATTAAAACATATGCACTTCAGGCCACCAGACCCGCTGTGTTCAGCGACTTCTCCCTGTCTGCTCTGCCTCAGAGCCACACTGTCCCTATTCCCTAGTTCTCCCTCAGTGCTCTCACCTTCTGATCTTCTGCTCCCGTGCCCACCCCCCTGCCATACTAGTTTAAACCCTCCCGTGTGACACTAGCAAACCTCGCGGCCAGGATATTTATGCCTCTCCAGGTTAGATGCAACCCGTCCTTATATAGGTCACACCTGCCCCGGAAGAGCTCCCAGTGGTCCAGATAACAGAAACCCTCCCTCCTACATCAGCTGTTTCGCCACTTGTTTAGCTGCTCTATCTTCCTATTTCTAGCCTCACTGGCACGTGGCACAGGGAGTAATCCCGAGATTACAACCCTAGAGGTCCTGTCTTTGTTGAGAGGTGACTTGATAGCGGTCTACAAGATTATAGGGGGCATGGATAGAGTGGATGGGCAGGCACTCTTTCCCGGGGTGGAGGGGTCAGTCACCAGGGGGCATAGGTTTAAGGTCCGTAGGTCAAAGTTTAGAGGAGATGTGTGAGGCTGGCTTTTTACACAGAGGATGGTGAGTGCCTGGAACGCGTTGCCAGGGGAGGTTGTGGCAGCAGATACATTAACGATGTTCAAGAGGCACCTTGACAAATACATGGATAGGATGGGTACAGAGGGACACGGCACAAGGAAGTGCTGAGGGTTTTGGCCAAGGTTGGTAGTATGGTCGGGGCCGGCTTGGAGGGCCGAAGGGCCTGTTCCAGTTCAGTACTGTTCTTTGTTCTTTCTTCAAATGGTATGTTGACCTTCATTGCAAGCTGATTTGGGTCCAGGAATAAAGTGTGGGGTGAGTGCAAGAGCATACCTTGACATATAAGAGGCATGAGGGGCCATGGTGTGTGGATGGGAGGACATAGCTTGGCACACCATGCATGAAGAGAAAGTTTTGAACTTTTCAGTGGTCCCCTCATGCAGCCTCCTCTGCAGGGACATAAACCCATGGCTCATTCAATAGATTTGGACCGACCATGAAAATTGCGGAGATGTAGGGGATGTCCATCTCTGCACTGGAGCCGGCCAGGTCAGGGGTGCCGGGTTTTAGACAGAAACCAGCCTGCCCCCATTGAAGGTGTCATAATAGCCACTTGTGTATATAATGAAATACAGACAGGCAGTGACTGACACACAGAATAACCAATAAACACACAGGACACAGAACAGCCAATCACCAGACAGGACACTGCAGGGGACACCACTGCTATAAAACACACAAGGCATCAAGACTTTGCCTCTTCTCACTGGATACAGTTACAGAGATAGTCATGGTGCACAGTGCAGTGAGCACCGTCTCATGTGACAGAGAGCCAGTCTGGTCAAGCCAGACAGAGGTTATCAGTTTAGATTAATAGAGTGTCAACCCACAGCAGATTATGTACAGCAAACAGCAGGTTCAATAAAACAGTGTTGAACCATCTCCTGTGTCGGAAGCCTGTTTCTCGTCTTACTGCATCCAGTTGCAGCCAGTATTAAACCAACTCATATAACACATCAGAAGGCACTCCCAAAAAAGCCCAGGAGTAGGGTCAGAAATCCTGGAACGGATTTTTAAAAGGCCGTCCATTTTTAAAGGGCTCCCATATGTTTGATGTGGCACTTTCTCCATGTGTAATTCAGTGTCAGAGATTCTCTTAGCATGAACTTGTACACTTATCTTGCCACCCCTGAAGGAAGTATACAACTCACATAAAATTCAATATGCCACATTTAAAGTCCCAGTCTTATTATTTGCCAGTTTCAGTTGTGCCTCAGTAATGAATATAGGGCTGCTGGTAGCATAACATGTACTTAATCCTAAAATGTTGCTTTGGGGGGGGGGGACGGTATTGCAGTGCTGCCTCACGGTGCCGAGGCCCCAGGTTCGATCCCGGCTCTGGGTCACTGTCCATGTGGAGTTTGCGCATTCTCCCCGTGTTTGCGTGGGCCTCACCTCCACAACCCAAAGATGTGCAGGCTCGGTGGATTGGCCGCGCTAAATTGCCCCTTAATTGGAAAAAATGAATTGGGTACTTTAAATTTATAAAAACATTTTGCTTTTGGTTCCACACAACTGTCGTTTTGCTCCTGTGTCATTTCTGTCACAGTGTTAAATATTTTCTCTGTCCAATCTTCTCCACATTCCTTATTCCCCTCCTCTCCTAGACATAAACAAATCCCTTCTGGGCTTGTTTGTACAAGTCTCTTCCTCAAGTGGCCATTATTCAGGTGTGAGGCTTGATGGCGAGTGCCGACAGATCCATTGTTGAGGGAGGGAATCACTGAATCATATAATTGTTTTGGGGAAGAAGGAGGCCTTTGTGTCTGCTCTGCTCTCCATACAAGCATTATGGGTTTCCTCCAGGTGCTCTGGTTTCCTCCCACAAAGATGTGCGGGTTAGGTGGCTTGGCCATGCTAAATTGTCCTTGGTGTCCAGAAAAAAGGTTAATTGGGCTTACTGGGTTAAGGGGGTGGGTGGAGGAGGTGTGTGCTTGAGTGGGGTACTCTTTCCAAGAGCCGGTGCAGACTCAATGGGCTGAATGGCCTCCTCCTGCATCGTAAATTCTATGATTCTACGGCTTAGTGCCATTTCTCTGCCTTTTCCTCATATCCCTACCAGTTGTAGACATGGTCCTCGTACCTTCATAGTTTCCTTTGTTCACATGTAAGATCCTAGTTTCAGAATGAACAATATCGCTTTCAAAGTTAATATGATTTTTTTTTCTTTGTTTATGGGATGAGGGCATGAATGGCTGGGGCAGCATTTATTGCCCATCCCTGAGGGCATTTAAGAGTCAACCACATTGGTGTGGGCCTGGAGTCATATGTGGGCCAGACCAGGTAAGGATGGCAGATTTCCTTCCCTGCAGGACATTAGTGAACCAGGTGGGTTTTTATGACAATTAGCAATCGTTTCATGGTCGTCATTAGACTTTTTAATTCCAGATATTTATTGAATTCAAATTCCACCAATTGCCCTGGTGGGATTTGAACCCAGGTCCCCAGAGCATTACTCTGGGTCTCGGGATTACTAGTCGAGTGACAATACCACTACGCTGCTACCTCCCCTCAAATGCTATCAATGTTATGATCACTATTTCCTAAAAGCTGCTTTACAGCAAATAAATTAGCACTCACTCCATAATACTAAATCTAAAATAGCCAGATCCCTAGTTGATTCTTCAATGTACTGCTACAGAGCCCATCTTGCATATACTCCAGTAATTCATCATCCACAGCATTTGTGCTAATTAGGTTTAACAGTTGTGTGAATTGAAGTTGCCCATTAATGCTGCATTACCCATGTTACTGGTAGTCCTAATTTCCTCATTTATACAGTGTCCAATATTACCACAACAGTTTGGTGGCCTAAAAGTCCTTTATTTTATAACAATGCCGCATTTATTGACTTTACCAATCAACTATTTGACTATTGGTCTATGTATCTGAAGTTGTTTCAAATAAAATTTCAGATTTTCATTTGACAAATAAAATCTTTTTTTTCCACAGTAATTTCTCTCTTATTGGGCGGGATTCTCCGACCTCCCAGTTGCATGTTTCTTGGTGGTGGGAGGCGGCACACCATTCGTTGGCGGAGGGATTCTCTGTTCCCTCTGTTGCCAATGTGAATTCCCATTGAAGCCATCCCACGCTGCCAGGAAACCCAAGGTGGAGATGCGCTGCAAGCAAGACCAGGGAATCCTGCCGCCAGCGAATGGTCAGAGATTCCAGCCAATATCTTAGTTGCATTCTTTAAAATGTGCGGCTTTAAGCACAATGACATTAAATGAATCAAATTTTCCCATAGCAATTAAAGTATAAACTGGGGTTAAGTTCCACAGGGAGTATCTCCCCGTTCTTCGGCAATCCTCGCATTCTCTGATCCCTCGTAATTTTCTTCCTGATTCCCAATGTTTCTCTCCCTAATGCTCATTGATTCTATCCCTGATCCCCAGTGATCCCCTGATCCCCAGTGATTCACTCCCTGAATCCAGCGATTCTCATCTTGTCCCCAGTGATTCTCTCCCTAATCTCCAGTGACTCCCTAAACCCCAGTGATTCTCTGATTGCCAGCAATTCTCTCCCTCAACCCAACATTTCTCGCCTTGATTCCCAACGATTCCCTCCCTGATCCACAGTACGTTCCTCCTGATCCCCAGTGAGTCCCCTCACAGCCTCTCTCACCTGAATGCGGAAACTGTAAATCAAGAGTACATTTGACCATTTGGAGTGAGGTGGCGAGCAGGGCAATAATTGGAATGGGACCAAGGCTGTGAACAGGGCAGCAGCAGGCTTGATCTGGGAATCTCTCAAGCCAACTCCTGTGGCTTCAGACAAGCCTCCCAAAATCATTGTTCAATAGCTCTGCTGACAGCAATGATGATGCTCAACATTCAAAAATGATTTAAAAATGGAAATCACAACCTAAATCAGAGAAACAGGCCCGAAAGAATAAATGACTCTAAAACAAAACAAAGTTAAGTGAGGTGACTTAAAGCAAACATTTGTAAAAGATTTTTAAGTGTATCCCTGAGATCACAAATATCTGCTCTTCCAATGCATTGTTTTCCATCAATTTGAACATCTAAAAAGATTGGAGATACTTCTATCCCACTTCTGGAGTCCACTTTTTCATGCACGCACGTTGCTGTGGTGGCTGAGATGGGGAATGCACTGACTTTGATAGGGTGTAGGCATTGGGCAGATAAAAGGTCGATGAATTATAATGCAGATAAACATGGCATAATACATGTGTTTGTAAAAAAAGAAGAGGAAATGTAAACAATATCAACTGTACAAATGGGTGGAGGAGCATGGATGCCTAGGTAATATGATGTACAATATTTTATTGGGATATGTTGATAATATTCATTTTTTTTCAAAATGCTTGTAGCTTTCTTGCTGTTGTAAATTGGAGGGAGTGTGGCAGGGTGGCGCAGTGGCTAGCACTGCTGCCTACGGCGCTGAGGACCCGGGTTGAATCCCGGCCCTGGGTCACCGTCCGTGTGGAGTTTGCACATTCTCCCGTGTCTGCATGGATTTCACTCCCACAACCCAAAGATGTGCAGGTTAGGTGAATTGGCCACGCTAAATTGCGCCTTAATTGGGAAAAAAAATAATTGGGTACTCTAAATCTTTTTTTAAATTGGAGGGAGTACAGACTACTAAAGAATGAAAAATGAAATGAAAATCGCTTATTGTCACAAGTAGGTTTCAAATGAAGTTACTGTGAAAAGCCCCTAGTCACCACATTCCGGCGCCTGTTCGGGGAGGCTGGTAAAGGACAGAGACAATGGCAAATCAATCAAAATTTAAATCATTGTGAGCCTCCTACATGAGGAAGGATGTTAAGATCAAGAAAGGTTGCGGTAGAAAACATTCACTCAGGTGATAGAAGGAATGAGTGGCATTGACTTTGAAAGGATGATGTCTTGTCGCACAATGGGTAGTGTCCCTACCTCTGAGTGAGACTTTCAGGGTTTGAGTCCCCACCCAAGGACTTGATTGCTACAGAAGATGGGATTATCAATCTGTAAATCATTCTGAAGCACCGGTGGCAGGCGATTAGAGTGCGAGATTTCCCTGGCCAGTTGGAACAACGTGGGGGGTGCAGCACAATACATGAGTTTTGAATCTCGGTTAATTTAAAAAATTCCAATTTGCAATTGACGGGCTTTTTGTTAAGTGAAGGGATATAAAGGCTAGCAAATCAAATGGAGCTAAGAAAGAGACCAGCCATGATTTAATTGAACAGGGGAATACGTCTGAGGGGATAAATGACCTACTTCTCTTCTTGAAAGGAAAATAGGGAAATCCTAGGCCCATGGAGCAGTGAGTTGGGAAGTGGAGGGAACAATTTCAAGAAGAGTAATCACCAAGGATGAAGAGGAAATCAGAAGATATTTTCATGCGTAGGAAGGTGTCGGGAAAAGGACCTCCCAACCAAAAAATCCATAATAACTTCTAAAAGGGAAAATAGGAACAAATATTAAAGGGAATGCGCAAGGGCAGTGGAATAGAACTAAGGCCATCATGTCTGCTCATTGCTCACATTCCTATTTAGGTAAGAAAGGGGGAGTAATGAAAACAAGACTGACTGGTTGTTCCATCAATATCTGCACAAACCCTGATTCCGAGCACGCTTTATCTCTTCCATTGGTGTAAAATGTCTTTAAATGTTCAATTGCTCTTTTTCCTTGTTTTCCACACATTCCCATATCTTTCCATTTTCTCAGACATGCTCTTCCACTCTCCTGTGTTCTTTCCCATTTCTGCTTCCGTTGGCTTTTTTTTTCCCGATATCTGCCATCGGTCTCCAACCCCCATTTACCAATGAGGTAGAGGTCAGCTTTGCCAGCTAACATGCAATCGCAGTTTATAATTATGTCGCTTTTAAGAAATGGCACATAGATTACATAGAATTTACAGTGCAGAAGGAGGCCATTCAGCCCATCGAGCCTGCACCGGCCCTTGGAAAGAGCACCCCCATTTTAAGCCCAGAACTCCGCCCCAGACCCGTAACCCAGCAACCCCACCCAACCCCTTTGGACACTAAGGGCAATTTAGAATGGCCAATCCACCTAACCTGCACGTCTTTGGACTGTGGGAGGAAACCGGAGCACCCAGAGAAAACCCATGCAGACACGGGGAGAACGTGCAGACTCCGCACAGACAGTGACCCAAGCCGGGAATCGAACCTGGGAACCTGGAGCTGTGAAGCGACAATGCTAACCACTGTGCTACCGTGCCGCCCTTCGTATAAGCGCTGGCTAGGGACCAACTTATTCAACAAAGAACAAAGCAAAATTACAGCACAGGAACAGGCCCTCCGGCCCTCCAAGCCTGCGCCGATCCAGATCCTCTATCTAAAACTGTTGCCTATTTTCTAAGGATCTCTATCCCTCTGCTCCCTGCCCATTCATGTATCTGTCTAGATACATCTTAAATGACGCTATCGTGCCCGCCTCTACCGCCTCCGCCAGCAATGCGTTCCAGGCATCCACAACCCTTTGCGTAAAGAACTTTTCACGCCTATCTCCCTTAAACCTTTCCCCTCTCACCTTGAAGTCGTGACCCCTAGTAATTGAGTCCCCCACTCTGGGAAAAAGCTTCTTGCTATCCACCCTGGTTGGTTGGGATTTTCCAGCCCTTCCCGCAATTGGGATCTTCCGGTCCTGACGAAGCTATCCCCAATCCAAACCCCCCCCCCCACTCCGTGCATGAGGGACTCCCCGGAAGCGGGATGGTGCGCAAAATGCAGTAGTCGGCACTGGAAGATCCCAAAGGCGGGCAATGGCGGAACGTTTCTGCCACCAGAAAACATGTTGCGGGAAGGGGATGTTTCACTTATTGTCTCTCTGTGTTTAATTCACACTCACACGAAAGTAAGTTTGACAAAGTAAGTAAGTCTTTGCTATCACAGAAATTTACACTTACTTTCTTTCTTCAGTTGGTTACACAATGAATGATCTGATCTTTGAATGGGATGAAGATAAACCAGTGCAAACTGCAGATGGACTAACCTTACCGCAGTTCCTCCTTAAAGAAGAGAAAGATTTGCGATACTGTACAAAACATTACAATACAGGTACGACTTGAGCTTTAGTGTGTAAAAGAATGCAAACATGCAGTGTTGATTTTCGACGCATCTAGTAATTCATCAAGCCTGCAAAACAGATGAGCAAAACAGATGAGCTAAGCTTTAAGATTCATCCTGTGGGAAATGGTCTTGAGTTTTTACAAAATACAATTCTCAGTTAGAATGCATCATTAGCAACAGCAACAAAACTGCCTCTAATACAGTCTTGAATTTGGAACTAAAGCGGCTGTTTGGCTCAATTGGTGGTGCACTGGCCTCCCAATCACAAGGTTACAAGCTCAGGCACCATCCCAGGACCTCAGCCAATAAGGAACCTTTGTTTTGCCTGTTGCTCGGATGTCGAAAGTCTCCTGGCGCCAGAGAAAAATGGCAAGGAATTCTCCTGATCTCCTGTTCCCTCAACTGATCATTAATCTCCAGACAAGGAACTTGGAGAAGATCGGGTCGTACGGAATTAGAGAGAGGGTAGAAAATTCAAATAAAACCAAGTACAATGGGGGAAACAGAGTCCGAGTTAAATTAGTTAGATTGGAGAAGTTGGGATGGTTCTCCATGGAGAGAAAAAGGCGAAGAGAAGAGGAGATTTGATAGGGACTAGCTTTCAAATCCAGACTTATTAACTGATTTTAAATTTCAAATGGGATTTGTACCCATGCCCCTAGAGCATTCCCCTCGTCTCTGGATTACTAGCCCAGAGAAATTACCACTTCCCACCACCTCTGCATGTTCGAAAGGTCCTAAAGAGAGGGTAGGCAGTGAAGGCAGTTTATCAACGTGTTAGTGATGATATCCAGAGTTGTGTTTTGGCATCACTTTGGTTTATCGTGTCCATCAATGATTGGGATACATGCCTGAAGGAAGTTGTTGTTTGCAGAGAAAAAGAAATGCTTGTTCTGCTGGCTAACATTTCATGAGAACGTTGAACATTTTTCTGCAGCCACATGTGTTTTAAATCGGGATTTTTTTTCCACAGGCTTAGATGCACCAGACTTAAATTATTAAATGTACAACCCACAAAACCGTCAGTGAGCATAAATTCCCTCACTAGAATTTCAACTGTGTATCATTATCAGTGGCAGAGGCGGCAGTATCCTCGTATACTAGAACCTTTTCAATAATGTATGAGGCTCTTAACTAATAAATCTGGCATTTGACACATCATTCCAATCACAAATATAGAGAACCTCAGTAAAATCCCATTATCCCTTGTGGACCGTTCAAACAGCTCGTTAAAATATACACTGCCTCTATCTGCAGCCCTGGCACTTTTCCTTGTGAGATACATATTTCTCGGTCGGAAAGTTTGTGCTAATTTTGTCGCTTCCTTTTGGAATATTAAAGTCACTATCAATAGATAGATGCATTTTCTCTCCTTCCCATTTTCTCATCTTCCCCTCCCACCGTGACACTGGCTCCTGCCATGTTACAAGTCCATCGACAGTGCTTTCCACTGCCAAGGTAATGAAAATAAAGGGCAGGATTCTCTGACACCCCGCCTGGTCAGAGAATCGCTGGGGGGGGGAGGCGTGAATCCCGCCCCCACCGGCTGCTGTATTCTCCAGCGGCGGGGTATTGGCGGGGGCAGGAATCGCGCTGCGCCGTGCCAGTCGGCGGCCGTTAGCAGCGGCCCCCCCGGCGATTCTCCGGCCCGCGATGGGCCGAGTGGCCGCCCGTTTTCGGCAGGCCCCGCCGGAGTAAATCACAACAGGTCCTTACCGGCGGGACCTGGCTCCACGGGCGGCCTGCAGAGT
Organism: Scyliorhinus torazame; assembly: GCF_047496885.1. Lineage (NCBI taxonomy): Eukaryota > Metazoa > Chordata > Chondrichthyes > Carcharhiniformes > Scyliorhinidae > Scyliorhinus > Scyliorhinus torazame. The sequence goes on along the minus strand of NC_092715.1, from coordinate 35,420,675 downwards.
CCTCGGTGGGGCCCGGGGGGCATCTGGCCCCGAGGGGTGCTGCCATGGTGCCCTGGCCTGCGATCGGGGCCCACCGATCCACGGGCGGGCCTGTGCCATGGGGGCACTCTTTCCCTCCGCACTGGCCTCTGTCAGCCTCCGCCATGGCTGGTGCAGGGAAGAACCCCCCTGCACATGCGCTGGGATGACGTCAGCACACGCTGGTGCTCCCGCGCATGCACCAATTCGCGCCGGCCGGCGGAGGCCCTTCTGCGCCATCTGGCGTGGCGCCAAACACTCCGGCACTGGCCTAGCCCTTAAGGTGCGGAGTACTCTGCATCTTCGGGGCGGCCCGGCGCCGGAGTGGTTCACGCCACTCCTCGGCGCCGGAGTGGCCCATCCTGCCAGTTCGCGGAGAATCCCGCCCAAAGACTTCCCCTCATGCCAGCGGTGGGGTTCGTGGCGGGCAGTGGCAGAGAATATGTGGGGAAGAAAAGAATCGAGCCTAAAATTTTCCAGTCATGCCCACCGCGGTTATCGTCAGGGGCAGGATGGTAAACAAGACGGACAAGGTCCATTGACCTCGATCAGGAATTTCCGCTCCCGGGGTTGGCGATAAGAAAATCCCACCCTCCGTTTCACAGGAAACGATAGCAGGAACTTGCGATCCCGACTTTCATGGCGGGGTAATGGCGCACCACCATTTCTGCTGAAGGTCAATCATGGAGCGGATTGGTGCATTATTAATGGTAGTCAAATCCGCAGCAAATTCCTGGAATATTTCCCAGTCCTCCGCACTGGCCTCTGTCAGCCTCCGCCATGGCTGGTGCAGGGAAGAACCCCCCTGCACATGCGCTGGGATGACGTCAGCACACGCTGGTGCTCCCGCGCATGCACCAATTCGCGCCGGCCGGCGGAGGCCCTTCTGCGCCATCTGGCGTGGCGCCAAACACTCCGGCACTGGCCTAGCCCTTAAGGTGCGGAGTACTCTGCATCTTCGGGGCGGCCCGGCGCCGGAGTGGTTCACGCCACTCCTCGGCGCCGGAGTGGCCCATCCTGCCAGTTCGCGGAGAATCCCGCCCAAAGACTTCCCCTCATGCCAGCGGTGGGGTTCGTGGCGGGCAGTGGCAGAGAATATGTGGGGAAGAAAAGAATCGAGCCTAAAATTTTCCAGTCATGCCCACCGCGGTTATCGTCAGGGGCAGGATGGTAAACAAGACGGACAAGGTCCATTGACCTCGATCAGGAATTTCCGCTCCCGGGGTTGGCGATAAGAAAATCCCACCCTCCGTTTCACAGGAAACGATAGCAGGAACTTGCGATCCCGACTTTCATGGCGGGGTAATGGCGCACCAACATTTCTGCTGAAGGTCAATCATGGAGCGGATTGGTGCATTATTAATGGTAGTCAAATCCGCAGCAAATTCCTGGAATATTTCCCAGTCCCCGCCAGCACATCCTCTGACCCGCCAGTGGGAATTCGCCCTGATCTAATTCACAATCGGACTATTGTGATGCTCACATCACGAAACAGCACTTAGATGAAAAGCTGCAGCTAGGATTACCAGAGAGGATCACACAGAGGTAACCTGCACGACAACTGGGGAAGTGCCGGAAGAGAAAAGGGGTGCGGGGGGACTGGTCGGAAAACAAAGCTGGAGTGTCACATGAGAAGGGGAGAAAGAGGCCAAAAAAACAGGGCGTCTTAGGGGGGAGCGGTGAGTAGGAAACAGGGGAGACTTAAAGGAGGAGAGTGGTGAATGTTCAGAGGGAAGGGACTGTGCTGTCGATGCTGGAAGCCTGGGGGGAACGGAGCGTACTGGTGGTGTGAATATAGAACATAGAACATACAGTGCAGAAGGAGTCCATTCGGCCCATCTAGTCTGCACCAACCCACTTAAGTTCTCACTTCCACCCTATCCCCATAACCCAATAACCCCTCCTAACCTTTTTGGATGCTAAGGGCAATTTATCATGGCCAATCCACCTAACCTGAACGTCTTTGGACTGTGGGAGGAAACCGGAGCACCCGGAGGAAACCCACGCAGGCACGGGGAGAACGTGCAGACACCGCACAGACAGTGACCCAAGCCGGGAATCGAACCTGGGACCCTGGGGGCGCTGTGAAGCCACAGTGCTAACCATTATGCTACCCTGCTGCAATGTAAGGAGGGCCCTGTAACTGTGAGCGGGGCAGTGGGATGTGGTGCAGGTGAGGGTCTGTCTGTGGTAGGTGGAGGTCTCATCTGGGTGGTTGGTAGCAACAAAAAGTTTGGATCTTGGGAGTGAGCAGGATTAGGGTGGGCATGGGGAATGTGACAGGTGATAGGCACATCAGTGAGGGAGGACATTTGAAACGTGACGATGATGGGCTCTAGGGTGATAGCAGGAAGTTCAAGGGTGACCAACGGGAGGGTGAAGGTCACACCAATGGGTTAAGTGGTTATGGAGGGGAGGGGGTTGGTTAAAGTAGGAGGGTAGAAGGTGTTGGAGAGAGTTTGAAATGTGACGGGCACGATCCTCATGCGAAGGTAGATTAGAGTGTCAATGCTCTCGATGTGCAAGGAAGGTCATCATGAGGGTGGAGCTGAAGGTCAGCTCAACTGGACAACTGACGATGAACCTTGATAATCCATCCTGACAAATCATAGATCATAGAATTTACAGTGCAGAAGGAGGCCATTCGGCCCATCGAGTCTGCACCGGCTCTTGGAAAGAGCACCCTACCCAAGCCCACACCTCCACCCTATCCCCATAACCCAGTCACCCCACTCAACACTAAGGGCAATTTTGGACACTAAGGGCAATTTAGCATGGCCAAACCACCTAACCTGCACATCTTTGGACTGTGGGAGGAAACCGGAGCACCCGGAGGAAACCCAGGCACACACGGGGAGAACGTGCAGACTCCGCACAGACAGCGACCCAAGCCGGGAATCGAACCTGGGATCCTGGAGCTGTGAAGCAATTGTGCTAACCACAATGCTACCGTGCTGCCCCAAGGGAATGGTCTATCTATAGACTCCAAAGGGAAGCGGAGGGAAGGGGAATGGTGTGAGTGCAAGGTTTCTTGCAAGAGCCTTGGAAAAGTGTGATGCCGCCATGCTCAGCCATGATTCAGGGGGCATAGACGCAACTTTGGTCCTCCACTTGAGAGGGTGGGACTGCAACGGTGTTGGCCACAGGCAATAACACAAACAGCTGCAAGAAAAGCCCTGGAGACTTCTGTGAGGTACAGTGATTAAGATATTTACAAAGGTGCAAAATCTATTTACAATGTAAACTTAATATTTGTTACTTTTTCTTATCCTACCACTGTGACTAGGTGCTTACCTGACATCCTCAGCAGAGTTGGGGTCAGCCTAATGACTTTGGCGAGCATCTTCTGAAGGACACAGCCCTTCTTTAGGCCGCTTGCTCTGGGACAGGTGCACCCTCAGCAGTCCCAGAGGCTGGGGTTGATGGGATCACAGGTACAGGGGACTCAGAATGCCTAGACACACTTGGGGAGTCCTCGGTGGAAGACACAGCTATGTCCATCTGATGCTCCTCCTCCCTGAGGGTGCCTGAGAGCCCCATCCTGACTCCTTGAGGAAAGGGGTATCTGGAGGGTGGTCGAGGTTCCCCATCCTCCTTTAGCATAGCCACCAGCAATAGCTGACCATGGCTACAGCGACCTCTTGCATTGCACAGAGCTTTACCCCCAGGTTCCAGTTTACCTCCTTACTTGATGCTTGGAGGAGGCTGATCGGTATTTGCATGGTCACAGTCCTTCCCTGCTCGGATTGTGTGAGGGGCACACCCCTCCTGTCTTCTCTCCCTCGTGCCTGTTGTACATGTGGTGATATGCCTGCAGATAAATCACTTGTGCTCAGCAGTGTGACCTCCCACCAGCAGGGGACATCAGACATCAGTCAGGTGACATCCAACCACCAGCAGAAGGTTGTAAGGCGTGCAAGAACAGCCGCACATAAGGATAGTTCCAGGGGAGTCTAATGTAACTCTATGATAACTTGGTTTTTATTACATTCTGATCGTTACCTTGCCACATGTATATTAAACATCGTTCTGGTTAAATCACCAGCAATTCTGTAGAATCATTGCAAGACAAGATCACAGAACACAACAGTGTACTGCCATGTCCTGTGTAAAAATAGATGAATGGATTGTGAACGCTTTGTATGCAATTAATTCTGTGGCTGATAAATGAACTCATGACTCCCAAAGCCTGCCCACCATCCACAAGACAAAAGTGAGGTGTTTTAGGGAATATTGTCCACTTTAATGCCTGAATATGCATAACTGCAACATCACTCAGGAAGCTGGACACCTACCAGGATAATTCAGGTCACTTGATTGACACCCCATCTAGTCCCTCAACATTCAGTCCCTCCACCACCGGCACATTGGCAGCTGGATGTGCTCTGACAGTTATGTGAATGATGCAGTGCTGCTAGTCCCCAAGGGTACTTCAGCAGCCCCCTCCAGACCTGTAAGTTCTGGCAGCCGGAAGGTCAAGGGCTGAAGAGGCATGGAATCAACAGCAACACAATTTTCTCTTTACTTCAATGTTCCCGTCCCTCCACTAGCGACTGTGCCTTCAATGTGGCTGGGTCTGCAACCCAGGTGCTGGGGGCCTTACCATTGACACCCACATCCCTTGACAGATCCCGTAAATGGTGAGACGAGGAGAGAGAGCAGTGGATTCACTTCCCCTGGCAGTGCAGCTTAAGTCTTCCCGCAATGCAGGGCAGTCCTCCTCTGCACCCTTGTGGCATTGACTACTCTGGCGACCTCGCAGGCCAATGTAGTGAGTCAGGTTGGCCTCAGCTCCCAGCTCTAGAGAAGAAGACCTCCCTCCTGTACTCCGCAGCCTAGAGCAGAGTCTACAGGGAGGCAGGACTGAACCGTGGGGTCGGTGCTTTCTGGAAGCCATCTCGAGGTCCTGGTCTTCTCGTTCGATGAATCAATGGCTGTTCTGGTATCTTATAAATGTGGCACCCAGACATGACAGCAGAGTGGGTGATTTCCTGCCTGCCCCACCACATGATGTGACATCATTCTTCCCCACTACATAATTAGGTGAACAACGCTTAATTCAATGTGCCCCCTCGCCCTGCTCTTCAGCGGAGGTCCCTCTGACCTCCCATTCCCGCCACTGGACTTTGGCCCTGAGTGGAAAATCCCACCCAATGGTTCGAGCCCAATATGGCTTCTTCAGAACTGAAGAGAGGCAGAAATGTAGCGGGTTTTATGCTGTTAATAATGGGGAAGGTCAGGTGTAGCAAAAAGGGAAGGTCAGGGATAGGTTAGTGAGCGGGAGAGATTACATTGCAACAATGTTGTGGAATGAAAGAGAGTGAGAATGGTAAAAGAATAAAGCATGGGTTTGTTCATTGAGAAGAAGAGTCAAATTGAACTCAAAACGTTAACCCTGTTTCTCCCTCCACAAATGCTGCCAGACCTGCTGAGCTTTTCCAGCATGTTCTGATTTTATTTCAGATCTCCAGCATCTGCTGTATTTTGCTTTTTATTAGTGGTTACATTCACGACTAGTAATCCATAGGCCTATAATAACAATGCTGATGAATGTGAGTTTTAATGTCAACCATAGCAAATCGAATTCAGTTCTATAAAACTGCATTAGTTAACAGAATAATGTTTGACGGTACCTGGTTAAAGACTTTTGAATAATGCTTGTGTTGTTTAGGATGGAGGTAAATATTATTGTATGGTGCAAAAGCTCGTGATGTGGGGGGTACATGATAGCATGAATAGAAGATTGGCTAGCTGGCAGAAAAAAGAGTGTATGCATAAATGGGTCTTTTTTTAATTGGCAGTGTGTGAGCGGTGGAGTCCCGCAGAGGTCTGTGCTGGGGTCTCAACTTTCTACAATTTATATCAATGGCTTAGATGATAGGAGTGAAGGCATGTTCAGTCAATTTGAAGATGACACAAAAATAGTTTGGAAAATATTAGCAAACAATAAATAGTTTTACAATTAACAATTAAAACAGTTGGTAAGTGGAAAAAAAAATTCAATTTACTTCAATTCATTATTTACACCTGCCACTGTGTATTCCAATTAAGCAACCCAATACAGTTCAAATGCCACTTATAAATAAAGTTAACAATCAGGGTTAGTTGCTTCTCTGTGCAGACCTTTGGAGAGAGACCCTTTCAGGAACACCTTGAAAATCTTTCTGTTTTTTCAGACACTACAGTTGGACTTAAACTGCTGTAGCAGACAAGAAAAAGAGTGGGAAGAAAAAGTAGTAATAAATGGGTCTTTTTCCAAATGTCTGGCAATGACTAGTTGAGTATTGCAGGGTGCTGGTACCCTAGCTATTCACAACATATATTAATAATTTAGACGAGGGAACAAAACGTAATATTTCCAAATTTGTAGATGGCACAAAGCTGGGTGGGAGGATGAGCTGTGAGGAGGATGTAGAGATGCTTCAGTGTGATTTGGGCAAATTGAGCAAGTGGATAAATGCATGGCAGATGCAGTATAATTTGGACAAATGTGAGGTTATCCACTTTGGTAGCAGAAATAGGAAGGCAGATTATTATGTGTGTGGCCATCAATTGGGAGAGGAGAATATGCAATGAGACCTGGGTGACCTCGTACACCAGTCGCTGAAGGTAAGCATGCAGGTGCAGCAGGCGGTAAAGAAATGGTATGTTGGCGTTCATAGCGAGAGGATTTGAACAGAGGAGCAGGGATGTCGTGCTGTAATTATGCAGAGCTTAGTGAGGCCAACACTGGAACATTGTGTGCAGTTTTGGTCTCCTTATTTGAGGAAGGATTTTCTTTCACAATTCATTGGATCTCACAGCAGAGCCAGACTGTGAGTGGGTCAGCACACTTTTGTACACATTAGGTGACTGTGTGGATGACATTTTAGTTACCCTAGGGATCAATGAGGGTAAAGTTACACTGAAGTTATTGCTGCATTGGAAACCTATTTCACTCCCAGCAAGAACATGATTGTGGAAAGAGCAAAGTTCATTAAACCTACTGATAGGAAAATAAAGGTAGTTTTAATGGATTTGTATTTGTATTGGTAAACAATAATAAGATATAGTATTAAGTGGGTTTAATTTAATGTTTCTGTGCATGGAAGGGTAAAAGCTATAATTAGATTCATACAGGACAATGGTATTTGCATATTTGGGGGATGGTTCAGTTTCACCTGTGTCTCTATTGTGCTTAGAGAGGGCTACAGTATGAAAAGTAAACAGAAGTAATTCATTGCTTAGCAACAGGGGGCCACATTCCAGAAGGAAGATCTATCCTTTCTTCTTAGTTTTAACGAGAAGCCAGAAAAGTTGGAGACAGGACCTTGGGGAGTGAACATCTCAACTCTGCCAGAAGAAAGACTGGACAGGACAAGACAGGAGCTTATAATAATAATCTTTATTAGTGTAACAAGTAGGCTTACATTACACTGCAATGAAGTTACTATGAAAATCCCCTAGTCACCACACTCCGGCGCCTGTTCGGGTACACTGAGGGAGAATTCAGAATGTTCAATTCACCGAACAAGCACGTCTTTCGGGACTTGTGGGAGGAAAACCGAAGCACCCGGAGGAAACCCACGCAGACATGGGGAGAACATGCAGACTCTGCACAGACAGTGACCCAAGTCGGGAACCGAACCCGGGACCCTGGCGCTGTGAAGTAACAGTGCTAACCACTATGCTACCCTGCTGCCCAGAGCTGCAAAGAGGCAGGATTCCTAAAGCACGAGACAGGGTTGAGATAACCAGGGAATTGGGACAGAGCGAGTTTTAAAGATGGCTGGAGTCAAAAGAACAGAGATATTGATCATAAGAATAAAGAAAGTGTTCTGAGTTAAAGACACAAGTGTAGTAACTAGATTTAAAGTGGGACAGCAGACTTCATAGGTAGTTTAGACATTTGATGTAATTTTAACAGAGTCTTGGAGTTGAGAGATAAACAATTGCAAACAGTTTGCACAGCAGCCAATGCAAGGAACCCCTAAAAGGGGTTGGTGTACAATCCTGGACAGGATTCACTGGTAAAAGTGGAGCACAAGCTTTGTTTAAAAGTGGCATTTGTAAAACCTGGGGCTGGGTTGTCCGTCCCGCCACGCCACATTTCTGTTTCACCCCGCCGGCAGGATGCTCGTCATGCTCGGCTACGTGGTGCATGATGGAGTCATAGGCCCAATCAGACGGGCAGACCCGTGGCCTTCTTTTCATGCACCCTCCACGCCTCAGAAATCCGCCATTCCTCCGTCAATTAGGAGGCCCAAGCCATCGTTAAAGCTGTGCGGCATTGGAGGCATTACCTGGCCAGCAGGAGATTCAATCTCCTCACTGACCAACAGTCGGTAGCCTTCATGTGTGACAATATACAGCGGGACAAAATTAAGAATGATAAGATCTTATGGTGGAGGATCGAGCCCTCCACCTATAATTATGAGATCTTGTATCGTCCTGTGAAGCACAACAAGCTTCCTGATGCCCTGTCCCGCGGCACTTGTGCCAGTGTACAAATAGACCGACTCCGGACCCTCCACGACAACCTCTGCCACCCGGGGGTCACCCGGTTCTTCCACTTTGTTAAAACCCACAATCTGCCCTACTCCATCGAGGAGGTCAGGGCCGTAACCAGAAACTGCCAAATCTGCGCGGAGTGCAAGCCGCATTTCTACAGGCCAGAGAAAGCGCACCTGGTGAAGGCTTCCCGCCCCTTTGAACGCCTCAGCGTGAATTTCAAAGGGCCCTTTCCCTCCACCGACCGCAACACGTATTTCTTAAACGTGATTGATGAGTACTCCCAGTTCCCTTTCGCCATCCCCTATCCCGACATGACGGCTGCCACCACCATTAAAACCCTCCATAGCATCTTTACCCTGTTCGGTTTCCCCACCTACATCCATAGCGATAGGGGGTCCTCCTTCATGAGTGACAAGCTGCGTCAATTCCTGCTCAGCAAGGGCATTGCCTCCAGCAGGACGACCAGTTACAACCCCCGAGGAAACGGGCAGATAGAGAGGGAGAACGGGATGGTCTGGATGGCCATCCTACTGGCCCTACGGTCCAAGAATCTCCCAGTGTCCCGATGGCAGGAGGTCCTCCCCGATGCACTTCACTCCTTCTGATCACTATTATGCACTACTACGAACGAAACACCTCATGAATGTCTCCTTGCCTTCCCTAGAAAGTCCTCCTCGGGGACATCGCTCCCAACATGCCCGTCTTACTCCGCAAACACGTACAGGCCCACAAGTCCGACCCACTGGTCGAGAGGGTACATCTCCTCCATGCTAACCCCCAGTACGCCTATGTGGCACACCCCAACGGCCGACAAGACACGGTATCACGGTATCCCTCCGGGATCTGGCCCCCGCTGGATCCCCCCTCTCCCCCCCCCCCCCCCCCAACCCCAGCTATTTTTTCACCAGCGCACACCACCGCAGCCCCCTTCCCAGGAGGATCCGTCCTCCCACTGGCCCCATCCAGATGTGATGAAGCTGAAGATGACACGTTCCCAGAGCCACGGATGCCCGAGCCGACGCCAGCATCACCGCTGGGACTGCGACGATCGCAGAGGACGACCAGGGCCCCCGACCGGCTGATAGTTTCATTGTAAAATGAACTTGTAAATAATTGTCTATAAATATGTGTATTGCATGTGAAAGCACCGAAGGGTATCGCTATAACCTCTACCACTGTAAAAGCAAGGCCACCACCCCCGTCGGACCCTTTTTTAAACAGGGGGTGAATGTGGTAGGCTATATTAGGGGTATCGCGGTACCTAGGTGGGATGTACCTTATACTGTAGTATGAGTGGTGGAACCTGCCTGCTGGTTCTGCCCAGCAGGCGAAGCATAAGAGTCTGTGTTTCACCCACAGCAGTAGTTCTGTACCGGAGCTGCTGGAGTAACTACTTGTTCATTAAAGCCTTCAATTGGACTACAATCTCGCTTCAGTAGTGATTGATCGTGCATCAGGGATGTACCGGTCCCGCCGCTGTCAATGGGAAACCCGTGCACCAGCGTGGGACAGGGACTTTCCACCGGCGTGAACAGCCAGTAAATTGTGCCCTATATCTCAGTAGAAAACAGGGGCAGAACACTCAAAAAGAGACGGTTGTGAAAGGAAACAAATTCCATGAGGTTGAAGATTCAAAGACTTTGAGGTATCTTTGGAGCGATGAAAGGAGTAAATGGAAATTCACTGGAATGCTGAGATTCTGGTAGAAGGTCACAGGATGCATTTTACATTCGGTATGGGAGCAGCGGTTTCAGTTCTTTCAGAACCTGAACCATTGTTAAACGAGAGAGTTACTCAGCCATCCATCCTGCAAAAAGCAGGAACAGAGCTGATGGTTCATGGAGAATTAAGAGCTACTTTACAGCACAGAGCGCAAGTAATTACTGAAGTACTGTCCGTAATTCAAGATCAGAGTTGTTCATTTTTAAGTAGAAAGGCACCTATGGAATTGAATCTGAGCCACAGAATAGAAGAAATGATGAATAGTGAAGGTCAATCAGGAGACTTCAGAGCAGAATTCCTGAAGTTACTTACAGGATTGGGAGAGCTAAAAACAGCATATTATGTCACACTGAACCCGGAAGATAAACTAATATGCTTATCTATACCCTTTACTTCCAAAGGAAACAAAAAGATCAACTCAATAGCGAGGCAAGGGGCCATTTGACCTGTAAAAGAGCCAGTGAGTTGATGCTCAGGGATGGGACTGATTTCATAAGAACATAAGAACTAGGAGCAGGAGTAGGCCATCTGGCCCCTCGAGCCTGCTCCGCCATTCAACGAGATCATGGCTGATCTTCTGTGGACTCAGCTCCACTTTCCCGCAGGAACACCACAACCCTTTATCCCTTTATTCTTCAAAAAACTATCTATCTTTATCTTAAAAACATTTAATAATGAAGGAGCCTCAACTGCTTCACTGGGCAAGGAATTCCATAGATTCACAACCCTTTGGGTGAAGAAGTTCCTCCTAAGCTCAGACCTAAATCTACTTCCCCTTATTTTGAGACTATGCCCCCTAGTTCTGCTTTCACCCGCCAGTGGAAACAACCTGCCCGCATCTATCCTATCTATTCCCTTCGTAATATTATATGTTTCGATAAGATCCTCCCCCCCGCCTCTCTAAATTCCAACGAGTACAGTCGCAGTTTACTCAACCTCTCCTCGTAATCCAACCCCCTCAACTCTGGGATTAACCAAGTGAATCACCTCTGCACACCCTCCAGGGCCAGTACGTCCTTTCTCAGGTAAAGAGACCAAAACTGAACACAATACTCCAGATGTGGCCTCACTAACAATTTATACAGTTGCAGCATAAACTCCCTAGTCTTAAATTCCATCCCTCTACCAATGAAGGACAAAATTCCATTTGCCTTCTTGATCACCTATTGCACCTGTAAACCAACTTTTTGCGACTCATGCACTGGCACGTCCAGGTCCCTCTGCACAGCAGCATGTTTTAATCATAGAATTTACAGTGCAGAAGGAGGCCATTCGGCTCATCGAGTCTGCACCGGCTCTTGGAAAGAGCACCCGACCCAAGGTCAACACCTCCACCCTATCCCCATAACCCAGTAACCCCATGCAACACTAAGGGCAATTTTGGACACTAAGGGCAATTTATCAGGGCCAATCCACCTAACCTGCACATCTTTGGACTGTGGGAGGAAACCGGAGCACCCGGAGGAAACCCAGGCACACACGGGGAGAACGTGCAGACTCCGCACAGACAGTGACCCAAGCCGGGAATCGAACCTGGGACCCTGGAGCTGTGAAGCAATTGTGCTATCCACAATGCTACCGTGCTGCCCAAATATTTTATCATTTAATTAATAATCCCTTCTGCTGTTATTCCTACCAAAATAGGTAAGCTCACATTTGTCAACATTGTATTCCATCTGCCAGACCCTAGCCCATTCACTTAAACAATGCAAATCCCTCTGCCGACTTCCAGTATCCTCTGCACTTTTTGCTTTCCCACTCATCTTAGTGTCGCAGCACGGTAGCATGGTGGTTAGCACAATTGCTTCACAGCTCCAGGGTCCCAAGTTCGATTCCCGCTTGGGTCACTGTCTGTGCGGAGTCTGCACGTTCTCCCCGTGCGTGCGTGGGTTTCCTCCAGGTGCTCTGATTTCCTCCCACAGTCCAAAGATGTGCAGGTTAGGTGGGTTGGCCATGCTAAATTGCCCTTAGTGTCCAAAATTGCCCTTAGTGTTGGGTGGGGTTACTGGGTTATGGGGATAGGGTGGAGGTATGCAGTTGGGTAGAATGCTCTTTCAGGGAGCCGGTGCAGACTCGATGGGCCGAATGGCCTCCTTCTGCATTGTAAATTCTATGATAATGTCTGAAAACTTGGACACATTGCACTTGGTCCCCAACTCCAAATCATCTATGTAAATTGTGAACAATTGTGGGCCCAACACTGATCCCTGAGGGACACCACTAGCTACTGATTGCCAACCAGGGAAACACCCACTCTTTGCTTTCTATTAATTAACCAATCCTCTATCCATGCTACTACTTTACCCTTAATGCCATGCACCTTTATCTGATGCAGCAACCTTTTGTGTGGCACCTTGTCAAAAGCTTTCTGGAAATTCAGACATACCACATCCATTGGTTTCCCATTGGCTACCACACTGGTAATGTCCTCAAACAATTCCACTAAATTAGTTAGGCATGACCTGCCCTTTATGAACCCATGCTGCGTCTGTCCAATGGGAACAATTTTCACCCAGATGCCTCGCTATTTCTTCCTTGATGATAGATTCCAGCATCTCCCCTACTACCGAAGCTAAGATAACTGGCCTATAATTACCCGCATTCTGCCTACCTCCTTTTTTAAACAGTGGTGTCACATTTGCTAATTTCCAATCCGCCAGGACCATCCCTGAGTCTAGTGAATTTTAGTAAATTATCACTAGTGCATTTGCAATTTCCCTAGCCATCTCTTTTAGCACTCTGGGATGCATTCCATCAGGGCCAAGAAACTTGTCTACCTTTAGCCCCATTAGGTTGCCCATTGATGCACGATTAATGACTACTAAAGCGAGGTTGTAGTCCAACTGAAGCCTTTAATAAGCTAGATGTTTCCCCCAGCAGCTCAGGTACAGAAAGAAGGCTGCTGGGGCGGCACGGGCTCTTATACCCCACCTTGTAGGGCGGAGCTACCATACAACTTGACAAATGGGAAACACACAATATCGACCAATGGTGTTCCAGCCTTACTAGGTACCGTAATACCTCTACACAGACTACCACATTCACCCCCTGGTAAAAAAAGAGTCCGGCGGGGATTGTGGCTTGGTATTACAACATGGTAATGTGGGAGAAGTTATAGTTATGGAGGTACCGCAATACCTCCGTACAGCGTTTTGTCTTATTGTCGTAACTATTTACAATTCCACAATTAACAAAATACACTTTCAGATGAAGCAATCAGTCAATCGGGGACCCTGGTCGTCCTCTGTGATCGTCAAAGCTTTGGTTGTGATGCTGGTGGAGGCTCGGGCGTCTGTGACTCCGGGAGCGTGGCCCCGATCTCTGTGGCAGCTACAACACCCGTAGACGGCACTGGTGGGGAAGCCGATTGACCTGGGAAGGAAGCGTCTGCGGGCTGCGTCGGTGGGTGGGGGTGGGGGGTTCTAGACGGGGCCGGTGGAAGAACCGATCCTCCTGGGAAGGGGGTTTGTAAGGTGCACCAGTGGGAGGGAGGGTGGGACTGGTGGCTGGGGTTGCGTGGGGATCCGGCGGGCGCCAGGTCTCGTAGGGAGACTGTATCTTGTCAGCCATCGGGGTACGCCATGTAGGCGTACTGGGGGTTAGCGTGGAGAAGATGGACCCTCTCAAACAACGGGTCCGACTTGTGCGCCCGCACGTGTTTTCGGAGTAGGATGGGTCTGGGAGCTGCCAGCCAGGTCAGGAGCAAGGTCCCAGAGGAGGACTTCCTGAGGAAGACAAGGAGACATTCGTGAGGTGTCTGGTTTGTTGTGTTACAAAGCAGTGACTGGATGGAGTGGAAAGCATCCGGGAGGACTACCTACCAGCGGGAGACTGGGAGATTCCTGGACCGTAGGGCCAGTAGGATGGTCTTCCAGACCGTTCCGTTCTCCCTCTCTACCTGTCCGTTACCCCAGGTGTTGTAACTGGTCGTCCTGCTCGAGGCAATGCCCTTGCTGAGCAGGAATTGACGCAGTTCGTCGCTCATAAAGGAGGACCCCCTATCACTATGTCTGTAAGCGAGGAACCCGAACAGCGTAAAGATGCTATGGAGGGCCTTGATGACGGTGGTTGCGGTCATGTTGGAGCAGGGGATGGCGAATGGGAACCGGGAGTACTCGTCAATCACGTTCAGGAAGTACGTGTTGCGGTCGGTGGAGGGGAGGGGGCCTTTGAAGTCCATGCTGAGGCGATCAAAGGGACGTGAAGCATTTATCAGGTGCGCTTTATCTGGCCTGTAGAAGTGCAGTTTGCACTCCGCGCAGATTTGGCAATTCCTGGTGGCTGTCCTGACCTCCTCGATGGAGTAGGGCAGGTTGCGGGTCTTGATAAAATGGAAGAAGCGAGTGACCCCCGGGTGGCAGAGGACCTCATGGAGGGCTCGGAGGCGGTCCACTTGTGAGTTGGCACATGTGCTGCAGGACAGGGCATCAGGAGGCTCGTTTAGCTTCCCGGGACGATACAAGATCTCGTAGTTATCGGTGGAGAGTTCGATCCTCCACCGCAAGATCTTGACGTTTTTTATCTTGCCCCGCTGTGCATTATCGAACATGAAGGCGACCGAGCGTTGGTCAGTGAAGAGAGTGAATCTCCTGCCGGCCAGGTAATGTCTCCAATGTCGCACAGCTTCTACTATAAGACCATAAGACATAGGAGCGGAAGTAAGGCCATTCGGCCCATCGAGTCCACTCCACCATTCAATCATGGCTGATTTCAACTCCATTTACCCGCTCTCTCTCCATAGCCCTTAATTCCTCGCGAAATCAAGAATTTATCAACTTCTGTCTTAAAGACACTCAACGTCCCGGCCTCCACCGCCCTCTGTGGTAATGAATTCAACAGACCCACCACTCTCTGGCTGAAGAAATTTCTCCTCATCTCTGTTCTAAAGTGACTCCCTTTTATTCTAAGGCTGTGCCCCCGGGTCCTAGTCTCCCCTGCTAATGGAAACAACTTCCCTACATCCACCCTATCTAAGCCATTCATTATCTTGTAAGTTTCTATTAGATCTCCCCTCAACCTCCTAAACTCCAATGAATATAATCCCAGGATCCTCAGACGTTCATCGTATGTTAGGCCTACCATTCCTGGGATCATCTGTGTGAATCTCCGCTGGACCCGCTCCAGTTCCAGTATGTCCTTCCTGAGGTGTGGGGCCCAAAATTGCTCACAGTATTCTAAATGGGGCCTAACTAATGCTTTATAAAGCTTCAGAAGTACATCCCTGCTTTTATATTCCAAGCCTCTTGAGATGAATGACAACATTGCATTTGCTTTCTTAATTACGGACTCAACCTGCAAGTTTACCTTTAGAGAATCCTGGACTAGGACTCCCAAGTCCCTTTGCACTTCAGCATTATGAATTTTGTCACCGTTTAGAAAATAGTCCATGCCTCTATTCTTTTTTCCAAAGTGCAAGACCTCACACTTGCCCACGTTGAATTTCATCAGCCATTTTTTGGACCACTCTCCCAAACTGTCGAAATCTTTCTGCAGCCTCCCCACCTCCTCCATACTACCTGCCCCTCCACCTATCTTTGTATCATCGGCCATCTTAGCCAGAATGCCCCCAGTCCCGTCATCTAGATCGTTAATATATAAAGAGAACAGCTGTGGCCCCAACACTGAACCCTGCGGGACACCACTCGTCACCGGTTGCCATTCCGAAAAAGAACCTTTTATCCCAACTCTCTGCCCTCTGCCTGACAGCCAATCGTCAATCCATGTTAGTACCTTGCCTCGAATACCATGGGCCCTTATTTTACTCAGCAGTCTCCCGTGAGGCACCTTATCAAAGGCCTTTTGGAAGTCAAGATAGATAACATCCATTGGCTCTCCTTGGTCTAACCTATTTGTTATCTCTTCAAAGAACTCTAACAGGTTTGTCAGGCACGACCTCCCCTTACTAAATCCATGCTGACTTGTCCTAATCTGACCCTGCACTTCCAAGAATTTAGAAATCTCATCCTTAACAATGGATTCTAGAATCTTGCCAACAACCGAGGTTAGGCTAATTGGCCGAAATTTTCCATCTTTTTCCTTGTTCCCTTCTTGAACAGGGGGGTTACAACAGCGATTTTCCAATCCTCTGGGACTTTCCCTGACTCCAGTGACTTTTGAAAGATCATAACTAACGCCTCCACTATTTCTTCCGCTATCTCCTTTAGAACTCTAGGATGTAGTCCATCTGGGCCCGGAGATTTATCAATTTTTAGACCTCTTAGTTTCTCCTTTGTGATGGCTACCATATTCAACTCTGCCCCCTGACTCTCCGGAATTGTTGGGATATTACTCATGTCATCTACTGTGAAGACTGACGCAAAGTACTTATTTAGTTCCTCAGCTATTTCCTTGTCTCCCATCACAAAATTACCAGCGTCATTTTGGAGCGGCCCAATGTCAACTTTTGCCTCCCGTTTTTTTTAATGTATTTCAGGAAACTTTTACTATCATTCCTAATGTTACTGGCTAGCCTACCTTCATATTTGATCCTCTCTTTCCTTATTTCTCTCTTTGTTATCCTCTGTTTGTTTTTGTAGCCTTCCCAATCTTCTGACTTCCCACTACTCTTTGCCACATTGTAGGCTTTCTCGTTTGCTTTGATGCATCCTAACTTCCTTTGTCAGCCATGGCTGCCTAATCCCCCCTCTGATAACTTTTCTTTTCTTTGGGATGAACCTCTGTACTGTGTCCTCAATTACACCCAGTAACTCCTGCCATTGCTGTTCTACTGTCTTTCCCATTAGGCTCTGCTCCCAGTCGATTTTCGTCAGTTCCTCCCTCATGCCCCTATAGTTACCTTTATTTAACTGTAACACCTTTACATCTGATTCTACCTTCTTTCTTTCAAATTGGAGATTGAATTCTACCAAATTATGATCACTGCCTCCTAAGTGCTCCCTTACTTTAAGATCTTTAATCAAGTCTGGCTCATTACATAACACTAAGTCCAGAATGGCCTGTTCCCTCGTGGGCTCCATCACAAGCTGTTCCAAAAAGCCCTCCTGTAAACATTCAATGAATTCCCTTTCCTTGGGTCCACTGGCAGTATTATTTACCCAGTCCACCTGCATATTGAAGTCCCCCATGATCACTGTGACCTTGCCTTTCTGACATGCACTTTCTATTTCGTGGTGCATTTTGTGCCCCCGGTCCTGACCACTGTTAGGAGGCCTGTACATAACTCCCATTATGGTTTTTTTGCCTTTGTGGTTCCTCAACTCTACCCACACAGACTCCACATCATCTGACCCTATGTCATTTAGTGCTATTGATTTAATTTCATTCCTAATTAACAAGGCAACCCCGCCCCCTCTGCCCACCTCCCTGTCTTTTCGATAGGTTGTGAATCCCTGGATGTTTAAATGCCAGTCCTGAACCCCCTGCAACCATGTCTCTGTGATGCCTACCACATCATACCTGCCAGTCACAATCTGGGCCACAAGCTCATCTACCTTGTTCCGTACACTGCGCGCATTTAAATATAGCACCTTTAATTCTCTATTGACCGTCCCTTTTTGTTTTCTTAGTGTGGTGGACGTTGGTTTGCTGAGCCTTTCCATACACTGTCATATTTTGTGGGATGGGGACTATCGTAACCTCTCCTGAGTTTTGTCTTTTCGTGCTTTTTTGTATTCCTAAGCAGCTACGCTTCCCACTGATTACTTCACCTCTTGGTTCCCTGACTTTCCCTTCCCCCCCCAATCTTTAGTTTAAAGTCCTATTGACCACCCTATTTATTCTTTTCGCCAGAACGCTGGTCCCAGCTCGGTTCAGGTGGAGACCATCACAACGGTATAGGTCCCCCCTGTCCCAAAACTGGTGCCAGTGTCCCATGAAAAGGAACTCCTCTTTCCCACACCACTCTTTCAGCCACGTGTTAA
Organism: Scyliorhinus torazame; assembly: GCF_047496885.1. Lineage (NCBI taxonomy): Eukaryota > Metazoa > Chordata > Chondrichthyes > Carcharhiniformes > Scyliorhinidae > Scyliorhinus > Scyliorhinus torazame. The sequence continues at coordinate 35,402,562 of NC_092715.1, read as the reverse complement.
CTTCCCTTATTCTTGCCTCCCTATGCCAATTTGCACGTGGCTCGGGCAGTAATCCGGAGATTATGACCCTTGAGGACCTGTTTTTTAATTTGAATCCTAGCTCTTTATAATCTCTAAACAGGTCCTCTTTCCTAGACTTGCCTATGTTGTTGGTACCGACATGGACCACAACAACTGGATCCTCCCCCTCCCTCTCCAGTATCCTTTCAAGCCGGTCAGAGATGTCCCGCACCCTAGAACCGGGCAGGCAACATACCATGCGGGACTCTTTATCCTGCTCACAAAGGATACTATCTATCCCCCTGATAATAGAATCCCCTACAAGTACAACTTGCCTATTTACTCCCTTCCCTTGAATGGCCTGCTGAACCATGGTGCCTTGGTCAGCTGACTCATCCTTCCTGCAGCCCTGTTCGCCATCCACACAGGGAGCAAGTGCCTCATAGCTGTTGGACAGAGTCAAAGGCTGAGGCTCCTGAGTTCCTGACTGCTGGTTCCCTTTACCTGCCTGACTTGCAGTCACACCCTGCTGTCCCTGGCCACTGGCAGGATTTAAACTACTTACTCTGACAGGTGTGACTGCCTCCTGAAACACAGTGTCCAGGTAAGTCTCCCCCTCCCGGATGTGCCTCAGTGTTTGAAGCTCAGACTCCAGCTCATCAACTCTGAGCCGGAGCTCTTCGAGCAGCCAACACTTACTGCAGATGTGGTCGCTGCAGCTCGCAATGGGATCTGCCAGCTCCCACATCAAGCAGCTCAAGCACATCACCTGACCAGCCATCTCTAATTAATTAATTAATTTAATTTAAGTTTATGAGTTTAGCTGTGTGTTTTTTTTTAAATTTGGGGCAGATTTGCTATCAACTACTCAGATCACAGCTTCCCTCTGACGTCACTTTTGGGAAAAAAACTGGAAAACAGGAAGTTACCGTTAGGTTTTTATACTCACAGAGACTGCTCCTCCTCCTCCGAACGGCTCCCGAAATTAGGCCCGAAGAAAGAGAGAGAACAAAACAGTAGGGAAAAAGCACCTTCTCCCACTCTTCACCGAATTACCTCACTGCACAAAATTACCAAATTCTCACCCGGTCTGTATCTATCTCACTCAGGCTGTATCTCCTTGACCTGCGCAATGCTTACTAATGTGCGCTTTCTGTCTGTCTTTTATATAGACTTTAGGATGACTCACACTAAAACTTCAAAGAGAAGAAAACAATGTGTACATTTGTGCCCCTTAACATGCCTCAGGTGACTGCCAGATAACTGCCTCTCAGCAATTAGGGTGGGGGCAGCTTCAGCCAATCAGACACTAATCTACACTGCACTTTTAACTGAAAAACAGCAAAGTTAGATTAACCACTTACCTTTCCTGGTTACCTATGGCCTGGGCCTCCTTTTCGACTGAGGAGTGGGGGATTTCGGAAGCATGGAGGGTACGTGAGAAGAAGGCCATGGGTCTGCCCGTTTGGTTGAGGGTGGCCACCAGAGCTACGTTGGACGCCTCGCTCTCGACCTGGAAGGGGAGGGACTCGTTGATGCCATGCGTCGTGGCCTTTGCAATGTCTGCTTTGATGCGGCTGAAGGCCTGGCAGGCCTCTTTCGACAGGGGAAAAACTGTGGATTGGATCAGTGGACGGGCCTTGTCCGCATAGTTGGGGACCCACTGGGCATAGTAAGAAAAAAAGTCAAGGCAGCGCTTCAGGGCCTTGGAGCAGTGAGGGAGGGGGAACTTCATAAGGGGGCGCATGCGTTCAGGGTCGGGGCCTATAACTCCATTTCGCACTACGTAGCCGAGGATGGCTAGGCGGTCGGTGCTAAACACGCATTTATCCTTGTTATACGTAAGGTTAAGGATCTTTGCAGTCTGGAGGAATTTTCGGAGGTTGGTGTCATGGTCCTGCTGGTCGTGGCCGCAGATGGTGACATTATCGAGATACGGGAACGTTGCCCGTAAACCGTACCGGTCAACCATTCGGTCCATCTCGCGCTGGAAAACCGAGACCCCGTTAGTGACACCGAAGGGAACCCTTAAGAAGTGGTAGAACCGCCCATCTGCCTCGAAGGCAGTGTACTTGCGGTCACTAGTGAGGATGGGGAGCTGGTGGTAGGCGGACTTAAGGTCCACCATGGAGAAAACCTTGTAATGCGCGATCCTGTTTACCAGATCGGATATACGGGGGAGAGGGTACGCGTCCAGCTGCGTAAACCTGTTGATGGTCTGACTGTAGTCGATGACCATCCTATGCTTCTGCCCGGTCTTTATCACCACTACTTGAGCTCTGGGGTGAAGTTCGCAAAAGAGAAGGTGGATCGACTTTGAGGGCTGCGAGGCTGCAGACAGTGAGAGTGGGTATAGGGCCGCCGAATTTGAAAGTTAGACTTTGGAGGTTTCACTGGAAGTCTAACCCTAGGAGTGTGGCTGCGCAGAGGTGGGGAAGGACGTAGAGCCGGTAATTTTTAAACTCCCTTCCCTGGACCGTGAGGTTTGCTACACAAAACCCCTTTATCTCTACTGAGAGGGAACCGGAGGCCAGGGAGATGTTTTGATTAACGGGGTGGACGGGGAGAGAACAGCGCCTTAACATGTCGGGGTGTATGAAGCTCTCCGTGCTCCCAGAGTCGATTAAGCCGGGCATCTCGTGCCCGTTGATTAGTACCATTGTTGTAACAGTTGTGAATGTTCGAGTCCAGGGTCACCGAGGCTAATCGCGGCAGCAGTTGAATGTTCACTTTGTGCGGTGTGTGGTTAGCCGAGCTGGGGTCCTGGGAGTCCATCCAAGATGGCGGCGCCCATTCATCGCACGTGGCGTCCGCGGGACAAGATGGTGGTGCCCGGAGGCCGCACGTGGCCCTGAAGGAGGAAGATGACGGCGCCCGCTGGCCGCACGGGGACCGTGGAGAGGATTATGGTGGCGGTCCGCATTCGCCACCGGAGACCGCAGTGACCACCCGGGCCTGGCATACCGCCACGAAGTGGCCCTTTTTACCGCATCCCTTGCAGGTGGATGCGCGGGCCGGACAGCACTGCCGGGGGTGCTTGACTTGCCCGCAAAAATAGCAGCGGGGCCCCCCGGGGTTGCCAGGCTGTCTTGCAGCACTAGCTTGTGGGGGGATGGGCGATGACTCGGGGTCGGCCACGGGGGGGGGGGGGGGGGGGGGGGTTCTGCGCAGCCCAGGGGCCTGCCGCACGGTCGAGGACATAAGCGCGGGCGTTTAGGGAGGCCACATCCAAGGAGCCTGCAAGGGCCCGTGCCTCCCTGAGGCCTAGGGTGTCTTTCTCCAGCAATCGCTGGCGGATTTGGGAGGACAGCATACCGAAAGCGTCCTGGATCAAGAGTTCTGTGTGGTCGCTCGCCGAAACTTGCGGGCAGCTGCAGTTTCTCCCCAACACCAGGAGCGCATGGTAGAATTCTTCCAGCGATTCCCCAGGGATTTGTCGCCTCGTCGCTGGCAGATGTCGGGCGTAAACCTGGTTTACCGGGCGAATATAATGTCCTTTTAGCCGCTCCATTGCTGCATCGAAGACGTCCGTGTCCTCGATGAGGGTGTAAATTTCTGGGCTCCCCCTCGAGTGCAGGACTTGCAATTTCTGTTCACCCGTGGGTGTGTTTTCGGCCATTCGAGATATCCGTTAAAACATGCCAGCCAGTGCTTGAAGGTTGCCGCTGAGTTTGCCGCATGGGGGCTGAGTTGCAAACACTCCAGCTTGATTCAGAGCTCCATCCATTTAAATCTAGCTTATTAAATTGATGCATGATCAATGACTACTAAAGCGAGGTTGTAGTTCAACTGAAGGCTTTAATGAGCTGGATGTTTCCCCCAGCAGCTCAGGTACAGAAAGAAGGCTGCTCGGGCGGCACGGGCTCTTATACCCCATCTTGCAGGGTGAAGCTACCATACAGCTTGACCAATGGGAAACATACAATATCTACCAATGGTGTTCCAGCCTTACTAGGTACCGTAATACCTCTTCACAGACTACCACACCCATCACTACCTCCTTAGTGATAACAATCATCTCAAGGTCCTCACCTGTCATAGCCTCATTTCCATCAGCCACTGGCATGTTATTTGTGTCTTCCACTGTGAAGACCGACCCAAAAAATCTGTTCAGTTACTCAGCCATTTCCTCATCTCCCATTATTAAATCTCCCTTCTCTTCCTCTAAAGGACCAATATTTACCTTAGCCACTCTTTTTTGTTTTGTATATTTTACTATCTTTTTATATTCTGAACAAGTTTACTCTCATAATCTATCTTACTCTTTATAGCTTTTTTAGTAGCTTTCTGTTGCCCCCTAAAGATTTGCCAATCCTCTCGTCTCATACTAATCTTTGCTACTTTGTATGCTTTTTCCTTCAATTTGAAACGCTCCCTTATTTCCTTCGATATCCACGGTCGATTTTCCCTCTTTCTCCTGTCCTTCCTTTTTGTTGGGATAACCTTTTGCTGAGCACTGTGAAAAATTGCTTGGAAGGTTCTCCACTGTTCCTCAACTGTTTCACCATAAAGTCTTTGCTCCCAGTCTACCTTAGCCAGCTCTTCTCTCATCCCATTGTAATAAGACCATAAGACATCGGAGCAGAATTAGGCCACTAGGCCCATCGAGTCTGCTCCGCCATTCAACCATTCAATCATGGCTGATATTTTTCTCATCGCCATTCTCCTGCCTTCCCCCCATAACCGCTGATCCTCTTATTAATCAAGAACCTACCTATCTCTGCCTTAAAGACACTCAGTGAATTGGCCTCCACAGCCTTCTGCGGCAAAGAGTTCCACAGATTCACCGCCCTCTGGCTGACAAAATTCCTCCTCGTCTCTGTTTTAAAGGATCGTCCCTTTGTTGATTCCCAAATTTCTTTCTCTGTCAGTCTGGCCTCAATAAAAGTTGAGACGGATTCGCACGTAAAAAGAAGTTATTTATTTAGCTTGCAAGCTTAATTCATCTTACAGAAACATAAGAGCCATCCAACCTCTTACACTCCAGAAAGCGACTGAACAAAGAGACAAAGGGATCTCTGCAAAATCAATTCAAATGGTATCAAGTTTCACATACTCGACGGACATTGGTCAGCCTATGTCCCTCCTGACCTGTTTGATCTATTCTGATTGGCTCACTTCCAATCCCTTTCTCTGGCCCCTATCAATGCAGCATCACTCTCATAGACACACCTCTTCCTGCTTTTTCCATGCGGTCTCAAATCCCTTTGTCCCTAACTGCCAGAATCAAAGTGGCTTATTTATACATTACATTAACTAGTATCTCTAAAGTAACTATTTTATATCACATTCGTCACCTTTAATCTGTGATGGTGTCCTCTGGTTCTAGTTTTTCCTACAAGTGGAAACATCCTCTCCACGTCCACTCTATCCAGGCCTCGTAGTATCCTGTAAGTTTCAATAAGATCACCCCCTCATCCGTTTAAACTCCAACGAGTACAAACCCAGAGTCCTCAAACGTTCCTCATATGACAAGCTCTTCATTCCAGGGATCATTCTTGTGAACTTCCTCTGGACCCTTTCCAAGGCCAGCACATCCTTCCTTAGATATGGGGCCCAAAACTGCTCACAATACTCCAAATGGGGTCTGGCCAGAGCCTTATACAGCCTCAGAAGTACATCCCTGGTCTTGTATTCTAGCCCTCTTGACATGAATGCTAACATTGCATTTGTCTTCTTAACTGCCGACTGAACCTGCACATTAACCTTAAGAGAATTGTGAACAAGGACTCCCAAGTCCCTTTGTGCTTCTGCTTTCCGAAGCACTTCCCCATTTAGAAAATAGTCTATGCCTAGATTCCTCCTTCCAAAGTGCATAACCTCACACTTTTCCACATTGTATTTCATTTGCCACTTCATTGCCCACTCTCCTAGCTTGTCCAAGTCCTTCTGCAGCCTCCTTGCTTCCTCAATGCTACCTGCCCCTCTACAGATCTTTGTATCATCTGCAAACTTAGCAACAGTGCTTTCAGTACCTTCTTCCAGACCATTAATGTGTACTGTAAAAAGTTGTGGTCCCAGCACAGACCCCTGAGGCACACCACTAGTCACCGGCTGCGATCCTGAAAAAGACCCCTTGATCCCCACTCTCTGCCTTCTGCCAGTCAGCCAATCCTCTATCCATGCCAGGATCTTACCCTTAACACCATAGGCTTTTAACTTATTTAACAATCTCCTATGCGGCACCTTGTCAAAGGCTTTCTGGAAATCGAAATAAATCAAGTCCACTGATTCTCCTTTGTCTAACTTGCTTGTTACCTCCTCAAAGAACTCTAACAGATTTATCAGACACGATCTCCCTTTGACAAAGCCGTGCTGACTCAGTCCTATTTTATCATGCACTTCCAAGTACTCGGCAATCTCATCTTTAATAACAGACTCTAAAATCTTACCAATGACCGAAGTCAGTCTAACCAGCCTATTATTTCCCGTCTTCTGCCTCCCTCCCTTCTTAAACAGTGGAGTTACATTACCCACCTACCAGTCCCCTGGGACCCTTCTTGCCTCCAGTGATTGCTGAAAGATCATCACTAATGCCTCCACAATTTCCTCAGCTATCTCTTTTAGGACCCTGGGGTGTAGTCCATCCGGTCCAGGTGAGTTATCCACCTTCAGACCTTTCAGTTTCCCCAGAATCTTCTCCTTAGTAATGGTCATTGCACTCATCTCTGCCCCCTGGTTCTCCTGGAGCTCTGGCTTCCCACTGGTGTCTTCCACCAGTAATCTCCTCTGTTTAAGCACAAAACACTAGTGCTTGATTTTAGCTTCTCACCCTCCACCTGTACTTTAAATTCCACCATATTATGATCACTCCTTCCGAGAGGATCCCTAACGATGAGATCATTAATTAATTGTGCCTCATTACACAGGACCAGATCTAGGACCGCTTGTTCCCTCATAGGTTTCTTTAGATACTCTTCTAGGAAACTATTGTGGATACATTCTGAAAACTTCTCCTCAAGGCTGCCTTGACCGACGTGGTTAAACCAATAGACATGTAGATTAAACTCCCTCATGATCACTGCTGTACCATTTCCACATGCATCAGTTATTTCTTTGTTTATTGCCTGCCCCACTATAATGTTACTATTTGGTGGCCTATAGACTACACCTATCAGTGACTTTTTCACCTTACTATTGCTGATTTCCACCCAAATGGATTCAAACTTATCCTCCATAGTACCGATGTCATCCCTCACTACTGCCCGGATATCATCCTTAAATAACAGAGCTACACCACCTCCCTTATCATCCACTCTGTCCTTCCGAATAGTTTGATATCTTGCATACTTAACTCCCAGTCATGACCATCCTTTAACCATGTTTCAATAATGGCCACTAAATCATAGTCATTCACGATGATTTCTGCCATCAACTCATTTACCTTATTCCGAATATTACGAGTATTCAGGTAAAGTGCCCTTATGTTGGCTTTTATACCTCTGTTTTGAATGTTAACACTTCTATCAGTAACCTCTCTTAAGTTATTTTTCCTTCTACCTTTTCTCCTAATTTTCCTTATCGTTGAACCCATATCTTCATGTAGTAACCTGCTGCGTCGCTTTCCATTTATGTTTCTACTTCCTGTTTTGTTCCTTTTAAATTACTGGGCCGATTCACTGAGCTCTCCTCAGTCACTGTACTCTGTACTGTGGCCCTTTTTGATTTTTGACTCTGGCTTCTCTTACACTTTCCCCCTTAGTGCCTTTTGTTTCTGTCCCCGTTTTACTTCCTTCCGACTTCCTTCATCGGTTCCCATCCCCCTGCCACCTTAGTTTAAACCCTCCCCAACAGTACTAGCAAACACCCCCTAGGACATCGGTTCCAGTCTTGCCCAGGTGCAGACCGTCCGGTCTGTATTGGTCCCACCTCCCCCAGAACCAGTTCCAATACCCCAGGAATTTGAGTCCCTCCCTCTTGCACCATCTCTCGAGCCACGCATTCATCCTAACTATCCTGACATTCCTACTCTGACTAGCTCATGGCACTGCTCGCAATCCTGAGATTACTACCTTTGAGGTCCTACTTTTTAGTTTAACCCTTAACTCCCTGAATTCAGCTTGTAGGATTTCATCCCGTTTTTTACTTATATCGTTGGTTCCTATAGGGGCTTTCCACAGTACCTTCATTGAAGCCTACTTGTGACAATAAGTGATTATTATTATATGTACCATGGCAGCAGGCTGTTCACCCTACCCCACACCTCAAAGAATGTCCTGCAGCCGCTCCGAAATACCCTTGACCCTTGCACCAGGGAGGTAACATACCATCCTGGAGTTTCGATTGCATCCGCAGAATCGCCTGTCTATTCCCCTTATGATTGAATCCCCTATCATTATAGCCCTACCATTCTTCTTCCTGCCCTCCTGCGCGGCAGAGCCAACCACAGTCCCATGAACCTGGCTGCTGCTGCCTTTGCCTGGTGAGCCACCTCCCTCAACATTATCCAAATCGGTATATCTGTTTTGCAGGGAGATGACCGCAGGGGACACCTGCACTGCCTTCCTACTCTTGTTCTGTCTTTTGGTCACCCATTTTCTATCTCCCTCAGTAATTTTCACCTGCGGTGTGACCAACTCAGCGAACATGCTATCAATGGTGTCCTCAGCATCGCGGATGCTCCAAAGTGAGTCCACCCGCAGCTCCAGAGCCGTCAAGCGGTCTAGCAGGACCTGCAGCTCGACACACTTCTTGCATGTGAAGGAGTCAGGGTCAGTGGACGTGTCTCTGAGCTTCCACATCGCACATGGAACGGGTCTGGGATCTCCTTCCATGTCTTAAACCTTAGGTTAACTTATACAACTACTATGCCAAAGAACAAAACATAGAAAAAGACCAAAAAACAGACAAATGAAAAGACAAACTATTTACCAGTCACTTACCAGGGATAAAAAGCACCTCCTCCCCACCCAGCTTCGAATTTCTAAACTCACTCTTCGCTGTGCCTCACTCCTGGCTGTGCCTTCTCTGGTACACTGGGAGAACTCACTGGGAGTAAGTTACAAGTTGCTCTTTTAAATTGGCCTGAGATGACTCGCCCCACCAGCTAAAGTTAGATCAAAGTAGCCTTTAGGTGACTGAGAGTTAACTGCCAATCAGTTATGTGAGTGGGTGGGGCAGCCCCTTATTAACCTTCACTGCACAATTTCTAGATTAAATTAAATTAAGTTCCTGAAATTGAAAAAGCCAAATGTTTCCGTGAGAATTTGTGTCAATTTCACACAACTCAATAAAGTTGCAAAAACTTTAGGATTGCGTTCAAGTCGCAGTTCAGGGCCTACAGTTCCCGATGAGCAACGAGGCCTTTTTGTGCTGGCCAGGGTGTGGCCATGCATGCTCAGTTGGTGTCTTTTCCCGACTTTAGATCAGGAAGTTGGATCTCTTGCACATGCACCAGCCGGGTGATTGCCTCATGTGCGCAAGTTGTTGAATTCACCATCATTAGACCTGGACTGGTCCTGTGCACGTGATCAGAAAGAAAAGAAGTGAAACAGCATCAAACTGAAGGTCTGGTGAGCTAAAGAGAACGTCATTCGAAGGAAGATGTCCCAGGAAGCAGGACAGAGGGAACGGGTCAGAGAGGAGATCCCAAATCAAGAAGAATGTCCCAAATCAGGGTGTGGGATAGAAAGAACTATTAGAAAAACGTCCCAGGCTGGGACAAAGACAGAGGTCAGAGAAAGATCCCATTGAGTCAAGATAAACAACAGGGCCAGAGAAAAACTTTCAGTTAAACAAAGAACTGTGTGGAGTAGAATTGAAGGAAAGTGGACTTGAGAGAAGCCCTGACGATCTGAGAGGGCTGGCGATAGCTGGTGATTCCTTGCTGCCAGCTGTAAGGGCAAACGGACCCTTTTGGAGCAGTGATGTTCTGCTTGGCACATTCGAAGATCTAAAACCGTGCTTCGAAGCCGAAGCTTGAGTATACTCAGAGAGGAGAGGAGTCTCAGAAGACAATCAAAACCCTTAAGATGGATTCATGTGGAAGCCATCCCAGTGGACGTTTGGAGAGAATTCCAAGATGGGTTTTTCAGATGTGGTGATTGGAAACCCTCGCGAGAAAGACAGATTTTCAGTGAGATAGAAACATAGAAAATAGAAGAAGGAGAGGCCATTCGGCCCTTCAAGCCTGCTCCACCATTCATTATGATCATGGCTGATCGTCAAGTTCAATGCCCTCATCCTGCCTCCCTTCCATAACCCATATCCCTTGATCTCTTTAGCTCCAAGAGTTATATCTAATTTCTTCTTGAAATTACGTTTTGACCTCAACAATTTTTTGTGGTAGCAAATTCCACAGATTCACCACTCTTTGGGTGAAGGAATTTCTTCTCACCTCAGTCTTAAAAGGTTTACTCCAAACTATGACCCTTAGTTCTTGACTCCACCACCATCAGGAGCATTCTTTCTGAATCTATCCTGTCTAATCCTGTTAGAATTTTGTAAGTTTCTATGAGATCCCCTCTCACTCTTCTAAACTTCAATGAATATAATCCTAACTGACTTAGTCACTCCTCATATGACAGTCCCATGATCCCAGGAATCAGCCTGGTAAACCTTTGCTGCACTCCCTCCATAGCAAGAACATCCTTCATCAGATAAGGACACCAAAACTGTACACAATACTCCAGGTGTGGCCTCACCAATGCCCTACACATTTGCAGTAAAACATCTCTATTCCTATACTCAAACCCTCTCACTATGAAGGCCAACATACCATTTGCCTTCTTTACTGCCTGCTGTATCTGCGTGCTTACTTTCAGCGACTGATGCATGAGGACACCAAGGTCTCGCTGAGTATCCACCTCTCTCAATTTACACCCATTCAAATAATAATCTGCCTTCCTACTTTTGCTACCGAAGCGGATAACCTCACATTTATCCACATTATACTGCATCTGCTATCCATATGCCCACTCACTCACACAGCCTATCCAAATCCCACTGAAGCATCCTCCTCACAGGCCACCCTCCCTCCCAACTTTGTATCATCAGCAGATTTGGGGATAATAGATTGAGTTCCCTTGTCCAAATCATTAATATATAATGTGAACAGTTGGGATCCTCGCACAGATCCCTGCGGTCCCCCCACTGGTCACTGTCCGCGAATCGTAAAAAGACCCATTCCAACTTTTTGCTTCCTGTCTGCGAACCAGTTTTTGATCCATCTTAAGACACTACCTCCAATCCCAGCCGCTTTAACTTTACATGTTAATCTGCTGTGCGAGACCTTGTCAAAAGTCTTCTGAAAGTCTAAATAAACCACATCCACTGGTTCTCCCTGGTCAACTCTACTAGTTACATCTTCAAAGAATTTGGTAGATTTGTCAAGCATGATTTTCCTTTCGTAAATCCATGCTGACTTTGGCTGATTACAAATGCTGTGCTATGAAATCATTGATAATGGACTGCAGCAACGTCCCTACTACCAATGGTAGGCTCACTGGTCTATGTTTTTCTCAC